>NC_138771.1:39641203-39881203 GCF_965119305.1 Pelophylax lessonae | reverse complement strand
TTTGTGCAACGTTTTTTTTTTTTTTTTTTTTTGAATTTCCCTCCCTAGTTCCGCTCCCATGCAGCATTGCTGCTGCAGGGAACGGAACTAGGAAGTCCTCCTACCGACAGACGAGCGGCGGAGATCTCACTGGCGGTCACAGCAATGGAAGATCATCGCTGGATCGCCAGGATAAGGTAAGAGAAGCTCCGCTGCGCTGTCTGCACGCTCTGCCATTCACCCCGAGCGTGACTCGGGGATACCGCTAATACCAGAAAATTCCTACCCCGAGTCACGCTCGGGTTTACCGCTAAGGCGGTTAAATTTATTTAACGGTTACCAGTTTAGAGGTAGAGTGTAGCTCTTTTTTAAATTATTGCCCACGGCGATACCTCACATGTGGGGTTTGAACAGCGATTTTTTTTTTTTTTCCTATTTATTTTTTATTTTTTTTCAACTTTATTACAGGTTTTTAAAAAAAAAAAAATCTGATCACTTTTATTGCTGTCACAAGCAATGTAAACATCCCTTGTGACAGCAATATGTGTGACAGGTACTCTTTATGGAGGGATCGAGGGTCTAAAAGACCCTAGACCCCTCCACTACACTTCCCTGTATGCAAAACGCCGAAAACGGCATCTTTGCATACAGCCGTTTTTTAAAACTGCCGCCTTTTGCAGCACAGTAACCCGGAAGTGACGTCATGGACGCCGCCTCCGGGTTACGTCATCGGAGACCCGATCGATGCTGTTTCCGGCATTCATCAGGACTCCATCCAGCCGGCGGACGTGTTGGCTGGGTGCTCGGGGCTCCCGGTGGGACGGGAGCCCCGAGCAAAGCCACGGAAGGCGGCGGGAGGGGGGGACGTCCCCTCCCGCCCCCCGGGTAACGATCGAGCGGCTCCCGAGCCGCATCGGTCGTTACCGACGGAAAGCCGACCGTCGGCTTCAAACCACGGTACTGGGAGGATGTCTCTAGCTAGAGGCATCATCCCGGTAAAAGCCCGCAAAATTTACCGACGTAGCCCTACGTCGATATGCGGTAAGTGGTTAAAGAGTACAAGATCTTGTGCAGCTCTGCATAGAAAACAATCAGCTTCTAGGTTTTCTGTCAAAGTTTAAAGGGATTGTAAAGGCAAACATTTTTTTTTTTTTTATCTTAATACATTCTATGCATTAAGTTAAAAAAATCTTCTGTGTGCAGCAGCCCCATTCACCCCCCCCCCCCCCCAATACTTACCTGAGCCCGTCTTTATCCAGCGATGCTGCAGGAGTGTCTAAGCTCCCTGGGACTCCCCTCCTCATTGGCTAAGACAGCAGCGTGGTGCGATTGGCTCCTGCTGCTGTCAATCAAAATCAGCCAATCAGGAGAGAGGGGGATGGGGTCGGGTCGCAGCTCTGTGTCTGAATGGACATAGGGAGTTGTGACTCAGGTCGGGTGCCCCCATAGCATGCTGCTGGCTGTAGGGGCACTTAATAGGAGGGAGGGGCCAGGAGAGCCATGGAGGGACCCGAGAAGAGGAGGATCTGGGCTGCCCTTTGCAAAACTGTAGTATAACATGTTTGTTATTTAAAAAAAAACACAGACATTACAATCACTTTAATTGAACAAGTTGAAGTTAGAAGCTGATTGGCTACCATGCAAAGCTGCATTCTCGAGTTTTAGTAGAGTTTTAGTAAATCAACCCCATAGTCAACTAGACTCCACATAGGATAATTTGCAACAGTCTACAATTTTATACATTTCAACCATGCTCAAACTTGGATCGTTTCAAAATAGATGATTGCTTCACATTATCCAGTCTTAAGCTGCAATCATATGCTGTATCTGCAAAATCATATATCTGCAAATCGTTATATTATTATTATACAGGATTTATGGCACCATTAGTTTGCGCATCGCTTTACAATGTTAGGGCAGACAGTACAGTTACATTACAAATAAATAAAGGAGAAATCAGAGAACCCTGCTCCTTAGAGCTTACAGTCTAAGAGGGAGGGTCAAGTGATACAAAAAGGTACAAACTGTGGAGGATGAGCTGATGAAGAAAATAAAAGAACAGTTGTTAATTGTTTGCAGGACAGGCTTCTCTGAAGAGAGACGTTTTTGGGGATTGCCTAAAAGTGGATAGAGTTGGAGATAGTTGGATAGATTGGGGTAGGGAATTCCAAAGGATGGGAGAGGCTTGGGAGAAGTCCTGGAGGCAAGTATGGGGCGAGGTGATGGGGGAGCTAGAGAGCAGGAGGTCTTCTGAGGAACGGAGAGGATGATTTGGTTTGTATTTTGAGACTAGTTTAGTGATGTAGCTGAGGGCCAAGTTGTGGATGGCTTTGTAAATTATTGTTAGTATTTTTAATGTAATTTGTTGGGTAAGTGGGAGCCAATGGAGGGATTGGCAAAGAGGGGTAGCAGATGCTGAGCGGTTTGTAAGATGGATGAGTCTGGCAGCAGCGTTCATGATAGAATGAAGGGGGATAGCTTATTTTAAGGTACGCCAATTAGAAAGGAGTTGCAGTAGTCAAGGCGAGAGATAACCAGGGAGGGAATCAGGAGCTTTGTGGTTTCATTAGTAAGGAAGGGACATTATTTTAGAGATCCTGCAGAGGTTGAGGCAGCAAGCCTTGGAAAGTGATTGGATGTGGGGCTGAAAGGAAAGTTCAGAGTCCAGGATAACACCTTTCCCCCTGGTATGCGGGATGGGTGGATGGTTGTGCCAATGCTCTTGACAGAGGGGGAAGGGGCACGTGTGGGAGGAAATATTATGAGCTCGGTTTTGGACAGGTCAAATTTGAGGAAGTGATGTCACATCCAGACAGATATGTCTGTTAGTAAGTTAGTGATGCGTGAGCTGAGGGTTGGAGAGAAAGATTTAGGTGTCCTCAGTGTAGAAATGATATATCTAATAAAATTACATATATAACAAAATAAATCGGAAATAAATTCAAAAATAGAAACAATTGTATCAAAAGAATTGTCCACCATAAAAAAAAAAAGCCTAACTAGTGAAAAAAACAATAGGGAGTGAAGTGCATAGAGTTTGAACACTGTTAAAATGTATAAAATATGAACTGCTGCAACTTATGGGGAGGGATGAGAAAGCTTGACAATAGCTGGTAATGCCTGGGAGCGGTGACATCACCCATAGGCTCCTATTTCCCATCCATTGTTGGCTCTCACTCCTCTCCCACCGCTGGCTGACAGAGGGGAGCCGGTGTTCTGCCGAAAACCCCAACTTGCCAAAGTCTCCAACCATGTCACTTCGGGTGACTGTACAGCAGCAATAATTGGGGATTTCGACAAGTTGCTGTTGTCACAGAACAGCCTATACACTCCGGTATACAATGATATGAGTGAACATTGTTAGTCCTCCTGCTACTAACCTAAAACATATCGGCGATAACTGTTTTCCTACTTACCCGGTGTTATGTAAAAACACTCTTCTAGTCATGTACCAGAGTGTATACTCTGCCGGTGTTCTGTGAAAACAGCAACTCGTCGAAAACTCTAGTAGTTCCTGCTGTACAGTCATTGGAAGTGATGTGGTTGGAGATTTTGGGGAGTTGGTGAGTTGGAGTTTTCGGCAGAACACCGGATCCCAAGCCAAAATAGGAAGTGTGGGGGGGGGGGATTCCTACAAAGTGAAGGAATACCTGGTTGTCCCCAGGATTTCCAGAAACATTGCCCCCCTTTGAAAGATTTTCTCTCTATTGACAAACCAGGATGAGCTACCAAAAGGGTGCCAAAAGGGTGCAAAAATCCAAACTAACTTAGAAGAAAGGAGCAATGTCAGTTGGAGAACCAACTGGACATGACAAAAACTGGACTTTAACTTTGCACATCATAAACATTTGCACACAAAATTAAGAGAATATTTTTATTGAACATAATCTGAAAAAATACATAGTAAGAGGTGAAAACCTCAACTTTGAACAAGAAAGTTCAATACATAGTAAAACAGTAAATATAAATACAAAAATATACAGATATATGAATTGGAGAGTTTATCTGATTAGAGGTCAAAAATACTTGACTTGTAGAGTCTATCTGATTAGAGGTCAACGCGTTTCGCGATAAGCTTCATCAGGACCAAAATTAATCAGGGAAATTCTTCTCCAACATGCGCTTGGCAAGAGTGGCTTTTGGGCGGACACAGGGGACAGGTAAGGAGTAGGACACCTTAGATAGGCATTATAAGCTTGTGAAGTACAACCCAAGCTTGAATACAGTGAAGAAATGGTACAAGGAAATGATGTTTCCAAAAATAAGAAACCACAATAATAAGCGATAAGATAGTATTGAAAGACAATACTGGTGATATAGTCCCTGACAATCACTGCTTGGGATCTGCCCAGAGATATATGAGTAAGTCTGGTATGGATAAATAGGACCTGTCACTTCAAAGCGGGTACGATCAGTGGGAAAACCCACCTCGGCCGTTTAGACCCCCAAATAAGACAAGGAAAGGGGGAGACAGCAGGAATGATGTTGTCAAGTAGAGTGGTCAGTGAGGGGTAGCGTGATGATGTCAAAGAGCATTGCCGTGACCTATATCCAGCCCCAGAGAGGATATGCAAAGTAATGTCCACCAGCTATTAGGTGTGCCTGTCCCTGCTTCTGTCGCCCCGGGGTTTTTGTCATGTCTAGTTGGTTCTCCAACTGAATTTACTCCCATTTTCTCTCTACTCCATCGATTTTACTAGATGTGATTGGGACCATCTATTTGGACCAATTCACACCTGTATTTTATTCATTCCATTTTCTCTCTATTGTTTTTCTGGTGACAGCATAAAATTTGAGATTTTATTTTACTTTCACTTTTGGTGGTAATGGTCACCAGGACAATTAGAGAGGGTAAATCTCCTGAACAGGGACACATACAGCAATAAACACCTGACATATGTTCTTATTCCTCTCCAGTCCATCTAAAGGAAAAAAAAGAAAAATTTTGCCTTTAGTTATACTTTTAATTTGCTTTTATTGCAATTTCCATTTCTGGCAGTGCATGTTAGATCGCTCCAAACAACCGCCAGAGATAATACATAAAGAGGTATACATATTAATACTTTATGCCTAGATCTGTAAAGAATTCCTTTGAATGTGTGTTTGTAACTAAAGAGTATTTAACAATAAATTCCTCTACATAAACCAGAAGGCAACCAGACAATGCAAAATGCACTTCCATTTATAAATAGTTTGAGTATAAAATGCGGTGTAATTTGTGTCGTTCAGAAATTTCGGAGTTTTTAATCTCCTATAACCTCAGCAGCGTGACTGTGCCCAGGTTTTATGGATACAACAATTTCTTTTAGATTAACTGCAACACCAACTGCGGTGATGACTTTGTTTGCCTCCAATTTGCTTTCAATTTACAGGGACTACCTGGAGGCTGTTATAATATGAGTTGCCGCTAAGCTTGTGCAGATTCTCCTTTTTTCTGTAACGCACCGAGCAAGAGGTTATGAGATGTAGGGCAACCTCAATTCCCAAATAATTATTACATTCCTGACATAGTCCGAAGAGCTATTTTCAGGTATCCCCAAATTACAAGTTTCCATTTTCTTTGGCGCGTGCTAAGGACAAGTGGGACACCTCCAGCACGTAGTAGACTACCTCCGAAAATTCTCCCACTGGTAGAGAGATGAGAGGAAAAGAACATGTGGACACCAGACTGTTTCCTATGATGTACGTGCCATGGGGATCACACTTAGGTAAACATTCTATCCATATTCCTGCAGCAATGGGGTTAAATGGATGTCAGTTTCAAATATTTATTTCCTATAAAAGGATCATCATTTTCTACAGGGAGGAAAATAAAATATTTATTTCACAATTTCCCAGAGATACATTTATTGAGTTGACATTCGGTCTTATATACGAAAAGGTCTACAGTATAAGACGTACAATCATGTAGCAATCAAGTCAATCTACATTACTAGCGCAGCTAAAGGAAATTTTAATTGGTTTCTATGGCCAAACTGATCCAGTTTTCCTTATTATACAGGATTTAAAGAGCACTAACAGTTTGTGAAGGGCTTTTTAAAAAAAAATAGGGGGTTAGAAGGAGTCTGTTTGTAAGACAAATGATACAAAATGAAGAGTTGCTGGGGAGACACTTTAACCGATTACCCCCTCACCCCCTGTATACTCCTAATGAACAAGAGCAGTTTTTTTTTACCAATTCTGCTGAGGACCTGTTTATTTTTCAATATCTTTGTCATTACTTATGAAAACAATGTAATGCATATATTGTTTTGTTTTTTTTTAAGCAAGGCTTTCTTTTCCTTAGGCAAAAATGTAACAAAACTAAAAAAAAATGCACGTTTTTTTCTTTTTAAACCAGTGTTTTCAGGGATCGCCTAAAGGCGGACAAGGTAGGGGATGACCAGACATATTGGGGCAGGGAGCGCCAGAGGATGGGAGAGGCTCTGGACAAGTTCTGAAGGGGAGCATGGGAGGAGACAAGGGAGCTAGAGAGTAGGAGGTGTTGGGAGGAGCGGAGAGGATAATTTGGGCGATATCTGCAGATGAGGTTGGTGATGTAGCTGGGGGTGATGTTGTGGATGGCCTTGAATGTTGTGGTTAATATTTCAAATTTTATACGGTGGGGTAGGGGAAGCCAGTGAAGGGATTGGCAGAGAGGGGCAGCAGTCATGGATCGGATGGTAAGGTGTATTAGTCTAGCAGCAGCATTAATAATAGACTGAAGGGGGGGGGGGGTAGCCTGTGTAAAGGAAGAAAACGACAAGAGAAGGGTGCACCGACCTTGTGCATTACCACTAAAAAGTTTATTAAAATCAAAGAAGGGTAGCGTACAATATACTCCCAAACATAGGATAAGTACAAGCATGTAGGAAAAGGGTATATTGTATATTAAGTATATTGTACGCTACCCTTCTTTGATTTTAATAAACATTTTAGTGGTAATGCACAAGGTCGGTGCGTCCTTCAATTGTGGTTTTCTTGTAGTGCTTTTTGGATACCCTTGGTCCTGAGGAGGGCAGCAAGACCGCTTCATTTGTGCCAAAAACCACCTAGAACATTTACCTTCGCAGGAAAGATACTGTTTTTTGGAATCTGTGTAAAGGAAGGCCAGTAAGAAGGGAGTTGCAGTAGTCAAGATGGGAAATAATCAAAGAGTGAATAAGTTGTTTTGGGGTGTCGTTAGTCAGAAAGGGGTGAATTATGGAAATGTTACGGAGGTTAAGGCGGCAAGATTTAGTCAGTGATTAGATGTAGGGGCTGAAGGAGAGGTCAGAGTCCAGGATTACACCTAGCACCTTGGCATGTGTGGTAGGACCAATAGTTATTTCATTGATCTCAATGGTAAAGTCATGGGGGGGGGGGGGATCGGGGAGGAGGAAATATTACAAACTCAGTTTACTATGTTATTTTGTATCTATTTTGTGACCGATAAACATAATCAGACTTTTTTTTTTTTTTGCCAGCTTCTAGAACTGATGTAAATACACAGCTACATTTTCAGAACAAAGAACTGTTGGGCAATTAGGAGAGGGTAATGTGACAGGGGAGGCAGAAGGACCGGGCATGCCACACACATCCTGTGTACTATGATGAATTTTTATTGGGAGTGTGTAGAACCCTGGATGAGAATGGCTGGTTTTACCACTTAAAAACACCTGCTGTGTTTACGTTAGAGGATGCCAGCCTCTACAATAATAGAAAGCAACAGGGAAATAAGTTGTGATTTCAGTGCCTCTGTTATAAACCTTGAAGATTTATTTTTCCACAGTGCCAAGAGGTACAGAGGTGAATGCTTGTTTTTAAGTGTTTTACTGCTTGTTCAGGATATATGTTTACTTTAGGGTAGAACAAAAATCAACATATTTTTTTTCCATTTGGATAGACTAAGGAAGGGTTATAACTCCTGTCAGGTTTTTTTGCTATCTGTGTCCCATTGATGAGATTTCCTTTTACTTCCTGTCCCATAGATCCAATAGAAAGTGAGAGGACATAACTAGAGTCCCTATAGGAAGATGTCGCCCCCTCTTGTTGTTCTGTTGACAACCCAAATTCAGTAATTTTCACTTTTAATGATAACGGTAAACATAGGGAGTGAAACGGGGAAACAGACAGCATAAAAAAACCTGACAGGGGTTCTAATCTATCTCAACTCTATCCAAGATTTTAAAAAGTTTTGCCTTGACTTGAACTTTAATGCGCATAGTCTGGGCACAGGTTTACTTTAATGCAGAAGTGCAGGCAGTTATAAAATGACTTCTGTTTAAAGCTTGATTCCAGTTATCAATTTTATTGCATCGATACATTAACCCAACTTGGACCAATATAAGTATGCACATTATATACCCGAGGGACCACTGTGGAAGTTTAGAATCACTGTCGAAGTGGCCATTACCACAGTGGTTGCTATTTAAAAAATATGACTTGCATTTTTTTCAATGAAGGCAAAGCGTTCTTTGATTGGACCAGGTGGAGAGGCAGGTTGATGAAGACATGATCTCAACCTTGTTAAATCAGTGAATTCTTTGCATTCAATGAGAAAAATGCATGGCGTTCTTTGAATGGCTGTGGCTTTGCGGAGCGAGCAACCTCTTGTTGTTGTTGCGTTTAAGTTTGACCCATTTTACCAACACTGACACACTAATAGGAGACCATAGCTTCTGGGTCTTTTGGCTAGGATCAAATGTAGTATCTGTTCTTATCAGTGTCCAGTAGGTGTGCTCCACTGTCATTCTGGCCATATGTCTGGGATGGCTGGCTGTATAGTGCTCTCGCTGGTATGATGGGGGTCCTGAGGGATCTCTCCCATGGCAAGGAACCTGAATTGGGAGTGCACCACTTAAGGTGTGGGTCTGTACTACTTCCCCAGTGTGGAGGATTCTAAAGAGTCCCAGTGCTTTCTGGTTTGAACAATGCTGCCTTGTCTGGCCAGTGGTCACTTGTGATGACAGGTACCCCTGGGAGTGGTGACTCAGGGGTGTTCTTAGTATCACTATGAGTTTGGGACTCCATTGTGAGAATGAACACTTGGCCACGCACTTCTTGATTTTTTTTTTTGCACAGCATCTCATTGGCTAGGCCTTTTTGCCAAGATCGGGGGAATTTGTGCCCCAAGGCCCAGCCATTGTGTAGGTCATTGGCACTTTTTTATTTTTTATTTATTAACTCTCCCCATTGTTTGTGTCTTTTTACCTTTTACTCACAAGTGGTAGGGTGTGGGTCTTTGGGCCTACCCTGCAGTCTAATTGGAGGATGTGTGGCCATCAAGTGTGAAAGAAAATCCAAAATATTGAATGGTCATCAGAACATAAATAGTGATGAAATCTTCCAATGGGGGCATTCATTTTGGTGAGTAGCAGGCATTTCCATCACTTTGGAGGGATTTCCTCTCACTTCCTGTTGAGCCTGTTGGACAGGAATTAAAGGGAAATCTTCTCAATGAGGCACTGATGGAGATGGATAAAAAAAAAAAAAAAGGCCGGAAGCGGATGGAGCAGGACGCAGGGATACAGAGCTCCGCATTCGGCGAGCTAAAAGATCACCATCTAGCCTATTAACACCGCTGATCACCCCAAAAACTATCTCCCCCACCTCAGCGGAGGACGAGGTATCGGCCGCTACCCGCAGTTTATCCCCAGAGCTCCGCGGACCAGAGCAGCGAGATCGCGGCCTACTACAGAGCCCGGCGCCATTGCGGCCTAACCTCAATCCAGCACAATCTAAGTGCAGAGTACCATCCGGATCCACATCATTCTCCCCAGCTACCCTGCAGAAGCTTGGGCTTCGGTGGATGCCTATATTTTGCAGGGCGAAGCTGAAAGAAAAGAGGATTTCTCGGGCGGACCGAGGTGGATTGCTGTGTGAAGAGCTCTGCCGTTTACAAGATTAATCCACAGCAATCCGCCAAAATTACAACTCCTAACATACCATCCGTCCACTAATCAGCCTTCTTGGACCATGGGGTACCCTCCCAGTGCCTTATTTTGAGAATAAAACAGCGGACGGATGAGTGAGAAGCTCCGCCGAACGGAAACTAAATCCGTCTCAATCCTCCTCAATCCTACAATTTAACGGACAATCCACACCAGGATCGGCTTCCTGAAGCCGTGGGGGACCATTTCTACCCGTCATTTGCTGAAATAGAGCTCCGGGAGAAACGTACACATTGAGGCCTAGGTAGGCCCAAAAGCCGCGGTCTTGCCTGAATATCGGCATCCGGCCACGATCCGGACACCAGTAAGACTACACCTTTCTCTTCATCTCCCATACTGCCTTACTCAGCTGCACACATGAAGGTGTGGCACCCCTGCACGGCCATCTGACCCCCTTCCCATTAGAACATTCTGTGCCGAGGCGCATGCGCGGAACTCGCCGAGTCAGACATGTCTGACTGAGCTCCGCTCCGATTGGTGACAGCCCGCCACTCTCCACGGTGACCAGCCGCATTCCGAGCATACCGATCATACCCCGCTGACTCCCGCAACCCTCCTCCGCCCCGCCATGGTCTCGGGAGGCGCCAAAGCGAAGATCAAGAGCCGCAATATCCGCGATGTCCTGGTCAGGGCATCTTCCAAGATGGCGCCGCCGCTTGTCTCCCGCGCCGGCCCCAGCACACCCAGGACCCCCAGGAACATTTTACCTCACCCCGATGAAGGTGAGTCTGACTCCGACTATCCACTCACCCAGAGGGCTACTGCAGCTTACGGCTACTCACCTACTGAGATGCTGCAGAATTTTGAGCGTATCCTCCATAAGGCCCTAAAAACCACCTCAGACCAAATTACTGACAAGCTTACTAAGGAAATTAGAGAACTGGGCCAACGTACTGCTGACCTAGAACTCAGGGCTGACGAGCTTGAAATCAGTGTCTCTCACCATTCAGTCGAGCTAGAGGCCCTCAGGGAGGAAAACCAGCTCTTACAGGACCACTTAGAGGACCAGGAGAACAGAGCTAGACGCTCTAATATCAGGATTAGGGGGATCCCTGAAACTGTGGTGGACTTGCATCCACGGTAACAGCTCTCTTCCAGGAACTCTCCCCATCCATCCCTATTGAGCGCCTGGAAATGGACCGCATACACAGGGCTTTAGCTCCCCGTAAATCTGAGGGACCTCCCAGGGATATCATAGCCAAGCTCCATTTTTACAAAACTAAGGAACAACTCCTTCAAGCTGCAAGGCAAAAAGATACCCTACATTTCCAGGGCTACACGTACCAGCTCTTTACTGATCTCTGCAAGGCTACCATTACCAAGCGTAGGGCATTCAAACCTCTTTTACAAGTTCTCCAACAACACCATATCATTTACTCCTGGGGCTTCCCCTTTTCTCTGCGCTTCACCTACCAGGGCCGCAAGCACACTTGCAAAACCACTGATGACCTCCAGCAGCTCCTCCAGGACTTGCACCTGACTACAGCCCCTGTGACACCCACAGCTCAACAACAGCGCAGGCGCTCTGCCTCACGCTCCCCCCTGAAACCTGCAGCCACTACACCCACTACCCCTAAGCGGAGCCGGCACATCTCCCCCTTGCCTGCATTTATGGACTCGATGGACTGAGAGCCCCATCTACACAAGTCCCTGCTTATTTCGTACCACCTGCTTTTGAGCGACTCCCGCCACAATGTTCTTCATATGCTAACTTTGAAGTTTTTTGTTGTTTTTGTTTTTTTTTTCTCTCCCCCCCCCCCTTTTTTTTTTTTTTTTTTGTTGTCCTCTAGACTGAGTTTGTTCACTAGGCCAACCCCACGGGCTTCCTTCGGCGGACCCTGGATCTCTCGTCAGGTAGCTATGCATCACGGATCACCATCTCATCTCCACGCTTGACCATCCTAGCAACGACTGCACAGTCTGGACTGTACTCACGGTAACTCTAATCCTGCCGGGAACTTCTTTTCCTCTTCTACCCAAAGAATCCCCCCCGCTGGGGGCATTGATGGACCCTATCTCCCTTCCCCCCATTTTTTTTTTTTTTAATGTTCTTTAACATTGTGCTTGTACCTACTGGTTATGCTACACCCTGACACGGTTACTCCTCCTTTTGTAACCTATTGTCTCTCCTGGTCACCAACATGGACTTTATCACCATATCTCGCCCACGGGCGGGTCTGTCACCCGTCGGCTGACACTGCTGCCTCCACCCACCTCTGAAACCCTCCCTCGGGAGACTTCCGGTGGTGGCTCTCCTCCCTCAGCGTAGGTGGTCTCCCACTGCGTTGACGGAGGATGTTCTTGGTTTTTTGTTTTTTGTTTTTCGTACTTTTGCCTGAGCTGATATGTCTGCTGCTCCCAGTGTCTCTCCTTTCCTCCCCTTATCTTCCTAGTCTGAGCCTTCTCTCTGCCTCTCTTTCTCTCCCTCCCCTTTCCCCTCCTCCTCGCCGGGGGGCTCCGGTTGTTATAACTTGGTTCCTTAATCTAGGCTCCCAGCCCACACCTGCGCGATGGCCTCTTTAAATGTATTGACCCTCAATGTGCAGGGTCTCAATCCTCCACAAAAGCGGCGCAAGGCCTTTCGCTCATTGGCCTCCCTTGATGTGCATGTAGCTTGCCTCCAGGAGACGCACTTTTCGGCCTCACATACCCCCAAATATTTAACTTCCTCTTACCCTCAATTTTTTACAGCGTCAGCCTCAGTTAAGAAGAGGGGGGTTTTGATAGCTTTCCACAGAACGGCACCGTTCACACTTTATTCATCCATTGCAGACCCTGAAGGTAGGTACCTTATACTCATTGGCACCTTATTAGACACGAAGGTAACCTTAGCTTCCTACTATGCACCTAACGCAAACCCCCAGGCCTTTCTCTCCCACTTTCTCCGAATCACTGAAGAACACAAAAAAGGCACAGTTATCCTCTGTGGAGATTCCAATCAGGTCTTATATCCTTTTCTGGACAAATCCCCAGCCGCTCCTTTGCAGTCCACAAGTAGACTCACCTTCCAGCAGCTACTCCACGCTCACTCTCTAATCGACACGTGGCGCGAACATAACCCGTCGAAACGGCAGTATACTTTTTATTCCAACCCGCACAAGACATCCTCACGTATTGATCATATTCTCACCTCCATAGCTACTTCACCCTCACTCTTGGCTTCCTTGATCCTTCCAATCCCATGGTCGGATCATGACGCAGTAGTTTCCACCTTCGACTCCCTGATACCCAAGCAGCGTTCTTTCACCTGGTCGTTGAACGACACCCTCCTAACCCACCCTTCCCACAGACTGGAGATAGCCGGAGCGCTTAAAGACTATATTGCCCACAATGACACAACTGACGTCACGCCATTTACGCTCTGGGAAGCGCACAAGTCAGTCATCCGCAGTGCCCTCATTAGTCTGGCCTCTCGTCGCAAAAAGGAACGCCGACACCTCTACCACACCCTAGACTCAGCCTACACCAGTGCCCACCTCCAGTACCAAACACAACCCACCCCGGACAGCAAACTTGCCCTGGACAAGGCCGCGTTGGAGCTGGATCTCTTCCTCACTGATTCGGCCGAAAAGCAACTGCGACGGTCTCATCACAGGTTTTACATTAAAGCCAATAAACCTGATACATTTTTAGCTCTGTCCCTTCGTAATGCCAATGTCGTCCGAAAACCTATACGCCTTAAAACCTCCCCCACAACCCACACTAGCAATCCGGTCAAGATCTTAGAGACATTTCGTCACCACCTGTCCAAGCTCTACTCTCCTCCTCAACCCTCCCCCGGCGCGCAGACTTCTGACTTCCTCTCAGACCTCGACTTGCCCGCCTTATCAGTTTCGCAACGTGAAGCTCTAGACTCACCCATCTCGGACCTCGAAATTCGTAATGCAATCAAAACTCTTAAACTCAATAAGCGACCGGGTCCGGATGGGTTTACAGCCTCTTACTACAAACATTTCTCTGACCTCCTGACTCCTATGCTGACCAAGGCTTACAATTCCGTACTCGGGGGCCATTCCTTTGGTCCTGATTCCCTCACCGCTGCCATCTCGATGATCCCTAAACCACAGACTGATGACACTTCCTGGGCTAATTACCGCCCGATATCCCTCCTTAATATTGACATTAAGATCATGGCCAAAATCCTAGCGGCCCGCCTAAACCCGATAGTGGGATCTTTAGTGCACAGGGACCAAACAGGTTTTATCCCCTGCCGTCAGGCTGGTGACAATGTTCGTAGAGCGATAAACCTAGCTTACCTGGCCCGCCAACGTAAAGTCCCTACGTGCTTCGTCTCCCTTGACATTAGAAAAGCTTTCGACACCCTATCTTGGTCGTACCTGCACACTGTGCTCCGCACGTGGGGTTTCGGGCCCCACTTCTTAGCCTGGATCTCCTCACTTTATTCTTCGCCATCAGCCTTTGTTCGATATGCGGGATTTAGATCTCCCACATTCCCTATAGGCTGCGGCACCAGACAAGGGTGTCCTCTTTCCCCTCTCCTCTTCGCCCTCGCTATCGAACCTCTGGCCCAGAAAATTCGTGCTAGTCCTGATATTAAAGGCTTGGAAATAGGAGGACATCACCACAAATTGTGCTTATTTGCAGATGATATCCTCCTGTTTCTCACATCCCCGCTAACCTCCACCCCCAATCTCCTTGTTCTCCTACAACGATTTGCTGCATTTTCTGGACTAGTCGTCAACCCCCGAAAGTCGAAGGCTCTTAACATCTCCTTGCCCCCCCCCCACTCCTTCAGCAACTGCAGTCTGTACTCCCCTTTACCTGGGCTACTCATCACATTCCCTACCTGGGAATTAAGCTCACGGCGGATCCGTCTGAACTTTTCACGGCCAACTACCCTCCCATGTTGCGTCACCTCACTAAACTCATGAAAACTTGGGCTCCTTTACCTGTAGCCTGGTTAGGCCGGATCACCGTAGCTAAAATGGCCTTGTTGCCTAAAATACTGTACATGTTCCGGGTTTTGCCTGTACCTGTCCCCTCTTATTACCTTCGGCAACTCCAGTGCCGAACCTTCTCTTTCATCTGGGGCAAATCCAGGCCCAGGATCCCCCGTAGGGTCCTCTACCTTCACAAGCTACAGGGAGGATTGGGTGTTCCCCAATTTGCCAAATATTACCAGGCGGCTCAGTTGGCACAGCTGCCCAAGTGGCACGCCACCCAAGAAATCCCCCTTTGGGTGTCCCTTGAAGCAGTGGAATGTGATCCCCTTTCTGTAGCTAATCTGTTGTGGCTGGCACCCTCAGACTGTCGTTCGCTAACTAACCCGATCTTGTGCCATTCCCTTCGTCTCTGGAACACACTGAAATTCAAATACAAACTCCAGTCACCTCACAACCCTCTATTGTCATTTTTACATAACCCTTCTTTTCCCCCAGCTTGGGACTCTCCATCTTCGTTCCACGGATGGGCTTCTGCTGGCCTCGTTAGGGCACACTCCTTAATCTTGTTTAATGCCTTCAAGACTTTCCAAACACTAAAAGACGCACATAGGCTCCCAAGCTCTGAAATCTTCCACTATCTACAGATTAAACACTTCCTAACTCCGTGCATTCAAACCGACACTTCCTTGCCCACCCTGACCTCCTTCGAACACGTTTGCCTTCACGACCCACATACCCGTGGCCTGATTTCCATGCTCTATTCCAGGCTCTCAGACCCCCCGAGTCGAACCCCCCCCCCGTACACTGCTAAATGGGAACATGATTTGGGGCTTACGCTTGACCCCGCAGACTGGTCACAAATTTGGCAGACGACGAAGGCTGCCTCGCAAAATGTAGTGGCATCCGAGACGAATTACAAGGTTCTAATGCGCTGGTACCTTGTGCCAGCGCGCATTGCTAAGTTCTTACCCACGTACCCCTCCGTATGTTTCCGGGGTTGCTCAGCTGTAGGCACGCACATGCACATCTGGTGGACTTGCCCTACAGTTCAAAAGTTTTGGCAAGCGGTCTTTCGAATCCTCTCCACCCTCATGGAAGTACCCATCTCCCCGGATCCCTCGCTGGCCCTGTTGAACCTGAAACCAGACAATGTTACTAAATTTCGACATAAGTTATTCCTGCAGGTCACCACAGCAGCCAAACAAACTATAGCGAAAGCTTGGAAGACGTCCCATTTGCCTTTGCCAGAACTCAAACATGGAGTCACCAACGCGATGATCCATGCAAAAATAGAAGCGATCTTAACTGACAAGGTGGAGAAGTTTGATAAACTTTGGCACCCCTGGGTGACCCATTATCTGCCCCCCAACTTTGACGAAGCCTTGCTGCTTCCTTAATCGGCTTCCAAGCTTTGCATAGCTCACATCGCTTATTTCTGGTGTCCCCCCCGGCGACCTGTCTTACCCCCCCCCCACCCCTCCCTCTCTCTCTCTCCCACCCACCCCTCTCTCACCCTCCTCTTTACTTCCCTGTTCTGTTCCCCTCCTCCCCCCCCTCTCTTTTTTCCATTACTGCTATCTATTGACCCCTCTTCTTTTTCTTTTCTCTTTTTCGTTTTCTTTTTTGACAACGTATTTGTCTGGTTCAACTACTATTGTTCAACCACTGGTCATGTGGTAACGGAGAGCTATGTTTCCCCCTGTTTGCTACTCGTAACCTCATGCTCCAGCTGTCTTGGTCCCTGCCCAGGACAGCCCTATTTGTCCCATGCTTCCCTCCTCCGGGATCTGATTACCCTCTTGCAGTTGCCTCATAACTTGGTGAGTGCTTGTTGGCCGCGCCTCTCCTCCTGGGCACAGCTTGTTCCCTTTACGGGGTGCCTAGGGGATGGGTTCCTTTTACCTTTCTCCATCCCGAGATCCCCCATTGGTTCATAGCCTTTGTTGTCACTTACTGAGGTTTTCCTGAGGTTACGACTGTTTGTTACTTTACTGTTTGCTCTCTGTACCCTATGGGTTATTAGTTGTATCTCTGTAATTCTCCAGTGCATGTTAAACGTTGTACTACATTTGTTAACTCCAATAAAATCTTTGAAACAGAAAAAAAAAAACAAAAAAAAAACTTAAGGGATAACAGGGATTATAACCCTCCCTTACTCTACCCAAAATGAAAGAAAAAAATATTTGCCTTCAATTCTGCTTTAAAAGACATTAGCAGACCCACAGGAAAAAAAAAACAGTAAATGGGTAAGTGGCATACAGGAGCCATGCAACATTTGAAGATGTTAGCAGCCAATGGTGGACACAGAACCCACCTTTTGCTCAGGCACTGGCCAGTGCACAGAGAAGAAATGCTATTTAGACTTTTCTGACATGAGAGTCATACATGAGCATGCCTCTCTTGCATTCTTACCAAATTCCACTAGATGGCGGAGGCATGTACATAGAAAAGGCATGCCAGCCAGAGCAGAAAGATCCTGGCAGAGCAGCCCCTGAACATGTAGGACTGATGTATGCTTGCAAAAGGTAAGCAGGAAAAAATAATTATGAAGACAAATATAATAGAACCTCTTATTACGGATCAGCATGATTCAATAGGAAATATGGTTTCCTATATAGCTAGTGTGACAACCATGAAGAGTCTTATTTAGGCAAAGATCCCAAGGATAGTATTCGCAGTGCTAGTTTGGAAGATTCCAACTTATTTAAATTGCATATCTGATTAATCTGGTATTTTTTCAGTAGATGATCACAGAAAAGCTATCAGTTACATTGTGGAGGTAGAGTGCTGGGGACTGCCATCACATATCTATGAGAACATTTATACTTACATAGTTACATAGTTGGTGAGGTTGAATAAAGACCATCCAGTTGAACCTATGATTTTTGTGTGCAAATGTGCATTTATGTCAATAGTACATTGTATGCCCCCATATGTTGTGGTCGTTAAGGTGCCCATCTAATAGTTTTTTTTTTTTTAAACTATCGATGCTCCCTGCTGCTATCACTGCTTGTGGAAGAGAATTCCACATCCTTACCACTCTGACAGTAAAGAACCCTCTACGAAGTTTAAGTTTAAACCACTTCTCTTCTAATTTTAGTGAATGACCGTGTGTCTTTTTAAATTCCCTTTTACTGAAACTTTTGTTCCCTATGCTAGGGTCACCTGTACGTTATTTATAAACCGCTATCATATCCCATCTCAAGCGTCTCCTCTTCAGAGAGAATACGTTCAATGTTTGTAGCCTTTCCCCATACCTGAGATCCTCCAGTCCCTTTATTAGCTTTGTTGCTCTTCTCTGGACTCTTTCCAGTTCCAGCACATCCTTCCCAAGGACCGGTGCCCAGAACTGGATGGCATTCTCAAGATGTGGCCAGACCAGAGTCTTGTAGAGTGGGAGAATTACGGATTTATCTCTGGAGTTAAAAATGTATGATATGTAAACTAATCACTAAGATCTCATATATATTTTAACACGTTAATGGAATTTTAGAAGTTGTTTCCAATATTCTTACATCTGCAGCTTTCAGTGAAGTAATACCTAGCGATCCTGCCATGAAGATTCTTATTCGGGCGCTTCCTGATATAGGGTGACAACGCTCCGTCCCTGTCTTCCAATTGTGTCTTTGCGTTGTCATCCTGTTACACTGCCCTCTGATAGAGAAAACAAAGATTGTTTCAATGCACATGAGGCATGCATGGTCCACTGTTGTCTCCATAAGGAAACCCCTTCTGAGTATTGCCATGCAGCTATTCCTGATGTACATGCATGGAGGTAGGAAGTGGACATGTAGGCAGGTAATGGTTAACGCGGCCCCAGTCGGGAAGCTGGGAGTTAATTGTGTTTCCCAGGTTTTTCTTGGTTGTTTTTTTCTGGGCCGTCCTCCCGATCCTGTGTTATATAAAAGAGAGGAGGTTTGGACCCCAATGGGTTCTTTTTGCTGTTCAATTGTTTTGGTTCTAGCCAGATGGTTTTGGTTGGACCTATTACTGGAGTCTGGATTGCCAGTGATATTCCGAGGTTGGAGTTCCCACTAGGAGGATTGCTGGGTCTTGCAGTCCTTCTGGCAGACACCAACCATGGACTCTGCCAAAGAAGGGCTCTTTCCTATGCAGGTATGCTGGGGCAGCCACAAGCCTGAGTTAGGGACCACGGATGTTAGGGAAATGTTTGCACTTTATTCCAGACTGTTGTCAGTATATGTCATCATGTTTAAGTAAATCTTTTGAAACTTTGCCTTTGCCTGGTCCGAAGTTACTCAAGGGGTGGAATGTAAGTAACTGGCACATAAAGTTGCAGCTCGAGTCACTAAGTACACTAGAGTATGAATATAATGGTACAAGAGTTCATGCAGTATGAAGATACGGTGGTTACCAAGGGTAACAAAGGTTTCTCTAGCAGCCTGTCGTAAAAGTGTACATGTGGTGGGTGAGACAGCCTCTTGTAGTGAGGGAGATGTTATCTGCACTACTTGGGCAGAAGAATCCACCCCAGGGTTGGCCTTTCATGTGACCCTTGCTTGGCACCCAACAAGAAGGGGAGTATAGAGGACCTGACGGCCAACCAAACAACACCTACCCCCCCTTACTACAGAAGCAAAGAGTAAACAAAGGATCAGCAGGGCAGAGATGGAACACAGGGCGAAAAAAATACTGTATTTTCTGGCGTATAAGACTACTTTTGAACCTCAAAAAAATCCCCCAAAAATGGGGGGTCATCTTATACACTGAGTATAATATCTCCAAGGTAACCTAAGTATAAGTATTATACTCTCAAAATGCTGGCTGTGTAGGAATCCTGTACCGGTATACCGTATGTACCATAGCTTTGGCTACATACAGTGTACCGCGCTGAGCCAATCAGGGAGAGCGATGTATTCTATTATTGAATGCAAAGCCTGCTCGGATTGGCGGAGTAACATCAGCCCGCCTCTCTGACTCTGCCAATCCGAGCAGGCTTTGCATTCAATAATAGAATACATTGCTCACTGTGATTGGCTCAGCGCAGTATACTGTATGTAGCCGAAGCTACGGTACATACAGTATACCGGTACAGGATTCCCGCACAGCCAGCGTCTTGAGATTACATCTACTGGTAATACTTGGGGTACCTTGGAGATCTATGAGAAATCTGATGTTTTTCAATGGTGTTGCCTTGCTTCGGAAGGGGGGTAGTCTTATACGGTGAGTATAGCCCAAAACCTATGTTTTATCTTAAAAATTAGGGGGGGTCGTCTTATACGCCCAGTCGTCTTATACGCCGGAAAATACGGTATGTGTATGATTTCATTGAAAAGAGATTACAGCAGAGAAATTAAGTAGTGGATGTGTAGAAGGATACTGTTTAGTGTCACCTTAAGTTGGTATTTCCAGGATTAGCAAGTTATGATGGTTACAGGAAATTACCAAAAGTGAAAAAGTGAAATATTGCACACTAAGAACTATGGTATAGGTCTTTGATTTATTTATTTATTTTTTTATATTACAAACAACGTTTATTAGAGATTATGATGCATTTAAGGACATACATCCAGCATAAAGTGCTCAATAAAAAGATAGCATGTTCCTATATAGCTTTCCATGGAGATAATATCATCAATAAAAAGAACAGCAGCATAAATCCCAATGGGTATACAGAGATGCATAAAAAAAAAAGAAGAAAAACCCCAAAAGGAAAGCAGAACCATTAGCCTAAGGAAGCATCACACACTGCCGCAACTATTCTCAGAGCTAACAGTTTGTAATCAATTATACCACTAACAGGTCCAATTTCCTCAATCTCTCTAACAAGAAGACCAATTTTCCCATTTACGTTCAAATATATGTATGGTGTCCATGAAGGTATGGTAAATTCTCTCCATGAGTGATATTCTGTAGCTTCCATTCTTTGTAATACTTAGGACCAAGGGACAGTGGAAGAACTATTTAGAGCTATTGCCAATGGGTTGCACTTAATAGGGTATGAGGCAATCTTTGGCATGGGGAAGGCACATCAGGCAGTGACCGTATAATTTGAACTCTGGTGATTCGGGCTACCTTAGTGACTGCCCATTGCCAGAGCAGTTTGAGAGACTTACTGCTCCATAAAATGTGGAGAAACATGCCTCTTTCAGGACAGCCCCTAAAGCAGGTCTCTGGGACCATTGGAAAAATTGCATGTATCTTCGCTATGATGAAATAACATCTTGTGTGAAGCTTAATAACCTTCTCCTTGACAGAAATAGAATGTGTACACTTGTGCATATTAGAGAGCATATCCAGCCAATATTCTAGACTGGTCTCCGATTCCCATTGAACCACTTCAGAGGATTTATCGGTCTATTAATATAACTATATATGATAGAGATGGTAACCCTGTCTCAAGAGGAAAAATGGCAAATTCAAATTGAGAATGTGAGATCCCCAAACTCAAAGAGTAGTAGGAAGTGTAGAAATGTCTGATCGGCAGGTATTTATAGAATTCCGAACATTGAAAAGCATGTTGTTGTTAAACACAAGAGACCTTACAAAAAGAAGACTCCTTCATCAACGGTTCAAGGGAAACCAAGCTGATCTCTATCCAACGTGAGAAATCAAATCTGAAGATGTATGTCTGAGAAAACGCAGGTTACCCCAAAAGGGAAGCTATAGGAGAGATAGTAGAAAGTAGTTTATATTTTCCTATAGTTAAGCCAGGAATTTCTTTGGTTTTTGTTTTGTATGCATTGCCCTTCCATGTGCTCCTTGCTGCAAAGGCCAGTTATAGATGAGGGCAGTAGACATTTGTTTGTACTGTTAAAATATTGATGAGGGGATGCACTGGACACTTTTGCTGTCATGATGCTTTATGCTGGGTGTCGAGTGTGCCCCTTAAAGCGGAGTTCCGGCCACAAAAAAAAATTTCAATGAACATACCCCCGGGACAGTCAGGGCTAGTACATTCCACAATGGCTAGCCTCTGATCTGTCCCGGTTCGCACTTACCTTTTAGAAGAAATACTCACTTTTAAAATTTCTTCTCCGGCGCTGCCATCTCAGGTGTGGGTAGCTTGAAGCCTCTTCCTCTTCTGTGTCCTCTTCCGTCCTCTTCGGTCCCACGATGCACTGCACCGGCCCCACCGTCACTTCCGGGGCCGCAGCCTCATCCCTGTACAGCTTCTGGGCATGCCCAGAAGCTGTTTAGCAAGGTATGACGGCGCCTGCACCGGAACTGATGTCGGGGCCGGTGCAGGCGCATTGATTCCTGGGAGCGATGACGTTCAGCTCCCAGGAATCATTGCGAAGCGGAAGTGACGGCGCGGGCCGCACGGCCGAGGGAAGAAGTGGAAGAAAGGTGAGCATATTTTTCTGCAATTACAAGGTAAGTAAAAAAAAAAAATTTGTAACTTCCCATTTCTTTTTCAGGTGACAAATAGGAAGCGGATGGCCCAAAATCGACTATGTCGATTTTGTGGCCGGAACTTCGCTTTAAGGAGGGGTGGGCTTCCTCCAGGCTCACCTGCCTTCTGCCTATCCATTATAATGCATGTGCTTCCACTGTGGAGGCTCTCAAAATTTAGGTAGGACTACAGATACTGGGGTGCCTTGACGGGGCTCTGTAGCTTATGCATGTATTGCAAATGTGTGCAAACTAAACTCCTGTATTTAACTGTTAGACAGGACGATTTGGTTGGTCAGCAGGCTGGTCAGTAAGTTGAGCTGGGAATTTCTTTGGTTTTGTTTTGTATATTTTCCTGTAGTATCTATAGTATTCCTGTGTGTTTTTTTTTTTTTTTTTGCAGATGTGGACATTTGAATATGAGATTTTGCAAATAGTGGTTTCTAACAGATGTGCTCAGTTGCATGGACATGTGGGGAAAAGCAACATATTTAATGAAAACACAGGAGCCTCAATGCCGAGAAACCACAATTCCCAGAAAACTGAAGATCTATCATTCCTAGAATGTAGCTGTGCATTATAAATATCGTTTTAGGCATGCCATCACATGTGGACTGGACATCGCAAGCCACACCATGTAAAATCCAAATTCTATACTGCAAGTTATTATTTACAGTGTAGATGCAGCATAAATAAATGTCACCTCAAACATTTCACTTTTTAGAGTGATTGTAAACCCTTATTTTTTTTGTTTTATTAAAACATGTCATACCTACCTGCTCTGTGCAATGGGTTTGCAAAGAGCAGCCCTGATCCTCCACTTCTTAGGTCCCCTGTCGATGCACCTGGCTCCTCCCCTGGCCGAGTGCCCACCATAGCAAGCCACTTGCCATGGGGGCACTGAGGGTGGCTTGCTCCTGAGCTGGCTCTGTGTGTTCATAGACACACAGAGCATGGCTTGCCCCCTCCACCTTGCCCCCACGCTCCTTCCTAACTGGCTGTGATTTACAGCAGCGGGAGCAAATGCCTCCCCTGCTGATTCTGAGCCTTTGAGGAGGGAGGGAGTCAACAGAGTTGCTGCTACCATGCACATTGTGGGATCAGGATCGGGCTTAGAAAAGTATAACTGGAGGCTGGGGGAGGAGGGAAACTGAACTCAGCAGGTTTTTTAACTTTTTTTTTTTTTTAACAGAAATGTTTTTATTTATCTCAAAATAGAGCAAACAAAGAACATATCATGCCCCGTTCACATAGGGGCGATCCGACTTGGGAGGGCGACCTCGGAGCGGCCGCCACGGACTTCATAACATTGAAGTCTATGGCGGTTGCCTCCGGGTCGCCCCAAAGAAGCTCCGGACCCTTTTTCTAAGTCGGAGCGACTTGTGTCACTCATATTAGAACGGGTCCGCAGCTTCCCTATGGAAGGCGACCTACGGCGACCTGTGAGGCGACCAGGTTGCCTCACAGGTCGCCTTAGTGTGAACGGGGACTCAGAGTAATGACAATATAATAACAAAGTAAAATGAAACTTTAAGCCACAAGAGGTACTTGATGAAATACAGTCACTTTAAAGTCGGGTGGGTATAGTGTTATATGAAGACAACAATCATAAGTTAGAGCTCACCCAGTCAAGGGGTAAAAATACTACGTGTTTACTGAGAGAGTGGCAAGCCAGTTTATACACCACAAGAAAAAGAAAAAAAAGGGGGGGGAGGGAGAGGAGGGCCCAGGGACAGAGGGGCGGGGGAAGGGGGGGGCGAGGGAGGAAGGACAACCAGAATGGATCACACCACTGTCTTTCCAGCAGGGAAAATCTCCATAGCCCCAGAGGTCTAACCTTCACCCAAGTCTCCCAAATCTTCTCAAATTAATGAGGGCACCTTCTACTCATATAGGTGAGTTTATATAGAGGGAAGACCGAATCCATCAGCCACATCCACTGCGAAATTGTAGTGGGGGGGTCAGCCTGTCTCTGACTGGACTTTGTGGATGGATGGACTTCATGGCATAAAAAGCTGTATAGTACACAAACATTCTTACATGCATATTGGGGGTTACATAATCACATATGCCCAGTAGGAGCATCCTCGGATCCATAGGGACAGATAATTGTCCTACAGAGTTGATCACATCTGTCACCCCTCTCCAGAACTGTTGGATCAACGAACAAAACCACACAATATGAATAAATGTGCCAGTCTCAGTCTGGCATTTGGGGCATTGTTCAGATCTAGTGGGGTAGATTCTTGAAAGCCTTAATGGGGTATTGTGACAAGACCAACCTCGCCACATTGCATTGGAGGAGCCTGGTTGCCCGCCTGCTGCCTTTGGATTATGGACCGGCAGCTAAAGGGTTAATTTTACGGTGCAGAAGGATTTATTTCTCCCTTTCTGCACAGCCGTTCGGTAGATTCTATCTACCGAACAAACAGCCCCTGGTTCTAATTTGTATGGATTTGGTGAATGCAGGGTGACCAGGAGGGTGTTGAACACTGAAAATATGGTTTGGACTACTACAAATGGGACAGTCATATTCAAGAATAATGTCTCCCTTGTAATATGAAGATTTTTGTTCCCATTTGCCATGAGCTCTCTGAACAGGAAGTCAACTCCTAATATGGTCATTACAGGAAGTTCTGAGGAGACGGGCTGTCTAAGGTGGCTCCCCATTCACCTTTTGTCAGGTGTGCTAATGACCTCACCTGTTGTCTGCTAAGGGAGGTATTGACACTCAGAGTAATGTGTATTGAGGGCTCGTTAGGGAACCATTGTTCTGTGTCTGACTATTGTGTACATTGATTGCCCCCTGGGGCTTCTGTCTCCTTGCATTGGTCAAAGCTATCTGACCAATCACTGCTGACTCATTTTCAAGCCCTCATTTGCATGGCTAGGAGAGGACCTTATTGGGAACTGCAGGTACTGTGCAATTGACCAATGGGAAAGCGGTTGTTGGGGGAAGGATGTTCCAAATCCTGTATAAAAGTGTGCTGTTTTCTTCCAATAAATGTTGTTGTTGTTCCTGTTTTACTCTCAACTCGGAGCTTTGTCTCGTTCTTGGGGGGATTCACTGTATGCTGTTGGAGACTGATTGCTAGGAGTGTAAGCTGATGTATGCTTTTCCTGTTCGTCTGCTAGCAGCTATTCGTGAGGTTCCAGGTTGGAGTGATATTTTGTATCCAGTTCGGGAGTTTGGTGTTCTGCAGTAGCTGTGCCTGTCTCTCAGAAAGGGGCATATCGCCTAAACGGATTTTAACCCCTTGTCTGCTGAAACGGTCCGTTACAGGTATAATACACCCTGTGAATAAATTTAAGTTGGATGTATCTGTCTCTAGCTAAAATGACTAGTGGAATTAACTGCTGGAGTCCCCCATCCCAGTCCTCAAAAGTAAGGGAGGGTACAGTATATCCCCCTACCACTTATTAAACAAACGGCACCTCTGTCTCTGTGACATGAGATCCTAAGATATAGGGACGATAAAATTCTGTTGGCATGGCTGGAAATAAGAAAGAGCTCCACCGTATATGATGTCCCCTAACCGGAGTCGGGAATTCTGTTTGGACCGCATGGCGCAACTGGAGGTATCGAAAGAACATCCATTAGGGAAGAGCAAAGGTAAGTTTAAGGGTGTCAAACGATAATAGTCGTCCTTCCGGCATAATCTGTTGCAACTTCTTAATACCAAAACCGGCCCATACACTAGGGTCGGGTATGGAACCAAAATCGAGGGTTATCCTATAATGGAGTATGAGGGGAACCACTCCCCTGTCAGAGACAACAGCAGACATCTGTCCCCACACAGTGACCGTTGCACACATTGATTGTCATATTCGGGCATGCCTTAGGGCCCCTGAACCCCAAGTTACTTAATGCTGAGTAAGAGCCCAAGATGGCCGACTCGAGGTTGACCGATGGATTGGTACGGGCCTGTTCGAACCACCAACACACCGTCACTAGGACTGCTGCCCAGTAATATTGGCAAGAGCAAGGTAGGGCCAGTCCCCATTGGGACAAGGGCAGCTGCAAGGTAGTCCTAGCTGTTCTAGCGGTAGAGCCTGCCCAGATGAAGTTAATGATAACTTGGTCCAGCCTATTAAAGAAGGAAGTAGGAATAGGGACCGATGTATTTCGAAACACATATAGAAGTTTGGGAAGGAAGGTAATTTTTATAAGATTAATTCTACCAACTAGAGAGAGTGGCAGGGACTTCCATGCCTGGTATCGAAGCCTCAGCTGCAAACTGGATATGCATTATCTATCAGGTAGGAAGAGGGCTCAGCCTGGATGTCTATTTCAAGATACCTGAATATCAAAACCCAGACTAAGGGGCTCTGGACAGGAGAAATTGGAGGTATCCATGACAAGGAGAAGAGTAGCGATTTACCCCAGTTGACTCTGATACCGGAGAATCTAATGAATTGGTCAATGAGTCCAAGGACTGCTTGCAGAGAGCCAGAAGCATCAGGGAGATACAGTAGGGCATCATCTGCATATAAGGAGATCTTCTCCAGCAGGGGACCCACTGGCAGTCCTGCAATCCCAGGCAGGGAACGAATAAGGATCGCAAAAGGCTCAATGGCAAGGGCAAATAAACGGGGGGAAAGGGGGCATCCCTGTCTGGTACCTCTCGTGAGTTGGAAGGGTGAGGATAGAAGACGGTTGGTTCTAACTCTAGCAGTGGGAGATTGGTATAATGATAATTGGATCTAGGACACAAATTTAGGCCCAAAGCCAAAGTTCCAGAGCACCTGCCAGAGGTAGACCCATTCCACAGAATCAAAGGCCTTCTCCGCATCCAGAGAGGCTACCGCCCCAGGGGAGTAACTGCTATGAACATAGGCCAAATTAGTGTAGAAGCGTCGAAGGTTAATGTCAGTGCCCTTACCTGGCATAAAGCCAGTTTGATCACCATGAACTAAAGACAAGATTGCCGAGTTGAGGCGCTTAGCAAGAATCTTAGCGAAGATCTTAGCATCAGCGTTGAGCAAAGAGATAGGCCTATAGGAAGCGCATAACTCTGGGTCCTCACCAGGCTTGGGCACTACTACTATAATTGCCTCCAACATCGACAGCGGGAGAGGGTCATCTGCAGATGCAGCGTGAAGCAAGGCATAGAAGTGGGGGACAATCACGTCAGCATATGTCTTAAAAAATTCTGCAGGCAAGTCATCAGGGCCCGGTGTCTTACCCACCTGAAGTGAGGTCACCGCCGCCTGTATCTCTTCAAGTGTAAAAGGGGCATCTAAACCCTGTCTGGCTGTAGCCGTCAGAACTGGGAAATCAGCTTCATCCATAAAGGATGCTAGGCTGTCAGGAGTGTAGTCCACCCTAGAAGAGTAAAGCCTCCTATAAAATAAGGCCCCTTTCACACATACGGTTCGTTTGTCCGTTTTTTGACGTATAAAAAATGGACGTCAATGCATCTCTATGTAAAAACGGATGACAACGGATGATCATCCGTTAACATCCATTTTCATCCGCATCTGTCAATGTCCGTTTTTTGGAACAGATGAATGCCCTATTTTTAATCCATCAAAAAAACGGATCAGACGAAAAACGGATGTAAACAGACAAATGGTCAGTTTTTCATCCGTTTTTGCATTGGTAGTGGATGTAAAAAAAACAGATTAAAAAAACGGATGAAAAAATGGATGAAAAACTGATACATTTTGACGTGACTGAACTGATGAACTGAACGGACCGTATGTGTGAAAGGGGCCTAAAGCAAACTGAGTGTTGATCTTGAGTGAATCAGAGCATAAGGAGCCTCTGTCATCCGTAATATTGGCTATGTGAGAAGTTGTTGAGTGTTCCTTAGTCAGCCAAGCCAAAAGCCTACCAGATCTCTCAACCTGTTCAAAGATTCTTTAGGACTGGGACAGAAGGAGTTTCCTGCAGGAAGTAGTATGAAGCAAGCCTATCTCTCTATATAAGACCTGGAAGTCACTATAAACTTCTCTGTCTCCTGTGGCTACATAAGTGGATTCCAGAGTCTGGGTCCTAGTCTCAGCTTCCTCCAATTTAAGAGGTGCCTTCACCTCCTGAATCACCTGTTCATCCGTGACCCAAAACCGGGACAGTCTTCAGAGACTAGTGCCAGAGGCTGAATCGGTCCTAAGTATGAGGAGTATCGGGACATGGTCTGAAATGCCACACGGTAAAATATAGACCTCTTGAGTGCGAAAAAGTAAGGGGTTACTCACGTAAATTAGATCTATGCGAGAGTAAGTGGCATATGTGGCAGAATGGCAAGTGAATTGCCTCTCCGGAGGGTTTTTCCACCATCACATCTCACTCAAATCAAACATTTCAGCCCATCTATAGTAAGCATAAGCGAGTCTGTAGTAGGGTCAGGATTGAGCATGTCTAGGCTCAGGGTCTGGAGGAATATTGAAATCTACCGCCAGGAGAACATGTGCAGTAGGATATCTAGCCAACAGTGGTGCAAGTTTAAAAAACAATGACATAGTAGCTGGGGGAGGGTTGTATATACCAGCAATCACAAGTTCATGCCCATCACAAATAGCATGGAGGATGATATATTTTCGATCCGGGTCCAAGTGGAGATCCAGGAGTGTAAACTGGAGGGATTTGTGTACCAGGACACTGACTCCTCTGGAGTAGGAAGAGTAGGTGGAATGGTATTGGGAGCCTACCCAGGGTTTTTTAAGAGCTAGTATCCTACTGCCCACAAGATGCGTTTCTTGGAGGATACAGAAATGTAAAAAGTAAGACGTGCATTAGGTGGGAAAAGGACCTCTATAATTACCTTTTTAGGAGGAAGCTGGTAGTCCTAGTTCTGTACAGATGGGTACAGAGCAGTTTTTTTCAGTTTGGAAGTCCTTTGTTTACAGAAAACCATTGTCAAAAAGAAAAAAAAAAAATCCAACCTCTTCCATCTCCAAAGCACTTACTACATACATGAGGTCTGCATTGCAATCATCCATTTGTATAGAGTACAGAGAACATATGATTTCCTTCTTAGAGGCTTTCTAAATATCTCCCCATTACTTAGATCTCCATAACCTCAACTGTCCTCAAGACTGCAAAAGAGTCCAATGCTGGTTGTATTTGAGGAGGACAAAACTGATTTATAAATAACCACACATTCCTGAAAGACCTTCATGCTGCTACCAGCATGGCAGAGGGTGGGCACATTCACAGCTCTACAAACATGACCATGCCAGCCCACTATCTTTTGGGGATTTTCGAGTCATGAATTTCAAGAATCACAAAAAAATTGTGTAAAGTTTAAAAAAAAAAGCACCAGATCAAAAGTTGATTGGGCTATATTCACAAATCTCTGCAGGCTGAAAATCAACACAATCCAGGAAAAATGTTTATCTTGGCAGATCGATACTTCATCTCTAGAGAAAGAGGGAAAGCTTTTGTACTTTTAATTCTGTATTGCTGCTTTGGTAAATGGGTGAAAAGTTCATAAAAGAATAACTTCAGTCTACAAAAGCTGTTCCTTTATTTGCAATGGCAAAGCTTTTTAGATCTTCTAACCTAACTTATTCATTTTTTTCCCAGGTAAAGCCTGGACTGCTTTTATGCAAATTAGCTGATTTCCAAAATCATACAGCCAGAATAATTTGTTTCCTGCTCTGCTTTAAGGTGCACCTGTACTTTTGTACAGGGCTTTTTTTCTCAGAGAATTAGGTGCAGGAACTCCCCCTTTCTGAGTCACCCTTAGTCTTTGCCCCCTACCCACCTTTGAGCATTGCCCCTTGGTTCCACCCCCTACCCACCTCCCAGTGCTGCCCCTTTTAGAGAGTACAGAACCAAGTATCGTTTTGTGCTACTTTGTATTGAATTTGTTAATGATAATAAGAAAAACAGTAAAATATATCCCCTGCAGTGAGCAACAATAGACTCCACCCCAGCAACAGTAGACCCCTGCCAGAAACAATAGATCCTCCAGCAACAATAGACCCCTCAGAAACAATAGACCTCCCATGCAACAATGGACCCCCTGCAAAAAATACCACCCCCCAGCAAGAATAGACCCCCAGAAACAATAGATCACCAACACAACAATAGACCCCCCCCCCAAGCAATAATGGACCCCCTGCAACAAGATACCACCACAGCAACTTGAGACCTCCAGCAGCAACAACAGATCTCCCATCAGCCAGCATCAATAGACCCTCCAGCAACAATAGACCTCTCCCTCAACATTAGATCCCTCCCAGTTGCCCATCACAGCAACAATTGCCCCACCCTCACCAGCAATATAAGACCCCCACCAGCAAAAATAGACCTACCCAGCAACAATAGACTCCCACACAAAAATAGATCCCCACCAACGACAATACTGTAGATTCCCCAGCCACCAACATCAATAGACCCTCAAGCACACCTCAGCACTCCTTACCATTACATAGATTCATTGCTGGAAGTGCCAAAACTACATTCCCCTGTGTTCCTGTTGAAAAAAATCCCTGCTTTGGCCCATTTAAAGCAAAGGAACAGGTTTGGTTGATAGCTCACCTCCTCCCCACTGCAGATACTTAAATTGCCCACTCTTCCCTGCCACTAAGCAAGCAGTAATATAAAGCCCTGTATAAGTTTTAAGTCAGATTTAATTGGAGATTAAACATTCCTCCTGCCCAATGTGATGGTGCTCAGCCCTTGCAACCGAATGCTCAGATGTCAAGTGCTGCATTATGGGAGGAAGGGGAGAGAATCACATTTCTTCCTTTATTTTTGGAAGTATTGGTACTTTGGTTACTCTTAGTCAACAGTATGGATGAGCCTCCCGTTCAGTTTGAACATGAGTTTGACCTGAACGCATGACGGTTTGTAAAAATGAACTGATATCGCCATTCTTGTCTTTAGCAACCAATTATCAAACTAAATGGGTGTCTAGCAAACCCCTAAGTGACCCCTTAAGGTTACTACCTACCCTTTTCATTTGGAAGCCTTTTGCATTTCACAGCGCAAGCATTATTTTTGTGTTCTGGTCAGGCAACAAACATATCTTGGTTGAAAACCCAAAGGACTTTTGATCTACGCATACTGAGTATAATTATATATACTGAGATGCAATTCAGTCTCATGCTGTCTGGATTACAGGGCTAATATGATGGTCCAAGTCACAGGGTGAACAGTGATTAAAATGGAAACCTTACAGGAGAACAAAAAGCTCTGCTGTTGAAAGTAGGCAATTATCCTGAACAAGGGATAATCAACAGAAAATGATTCTACCTGTATGTTCCTTAAAAAATAACTACTATGTAAACTCCTTTTATATACAAAACTATTTGATACAACATGATTGTTGGGTTATGGCTGTAATTTGATTTATATCTAAATTTTACTTTTGTCTTTGTCAATGGCAAAAATTCAATAAAATGTTTTTAAAAATACTGAAACCTTATGTAAAGTAATAAAAAAGAACAATATGCATTTATCTTGAAATTCCCTGTGCACGCTAACTTTGACTACAGGCTCCTAAAGGGTACCTCAGGTGGCTCCACTAGCACTCACTGGAGACACTGATCTGGCCAAGGGTACTGGTGCTTTAAGAGAACATTTATGCTCCCTTTCTACCCTCCTGAGTACCCTCCTGTTCAAAATGTATCCTCAAAAAGTTCCCTAATACTGTGTGTCAATGCAATATTTTTTTTGACTTTTTTCTGTGAAATAAATACACTCTTATATTGATTTTTGAAAGAAAAAAGAAGCTGGGTCTCTCCTGTTCAAAATGCAGCCTAGTACAAGTGCCTAACTATTGTGCATGGAGTCACTACAATATTTGTATGGCTTTTTTTAGTGAAGCAAAAACACTCCAATGCTGAGTTTTTAATTAAAAGCTTGCTGGTGTCTGTTCAAAATGCAATCTGGCAAAAGTGCCGGAATTATTTTTATATAAAATATTCTGCTGGCTTATTCCTGGAAAATAAGACACTTCAATGTTTATTACAAGATTCTTGTTGTCTCCCTGTGTAACTGCAGCCTAGTAAAAGCTGTTTACAAACTGTGCACAGAGTCAGTAATATATTTTATTACCTTTGCCTGAAATAAAACACCCTTACTTAGATTTCCTGATAATGAACCTGCCTATTATCTGCATGGAATCAGTACAACATTTTTGGATATTATAATACACTATAGTTTTTTTTTCATGATAAAACATGCCCAGTCTCTCCCTGCAAAATTTCAGCCTAGAAAAGTTGCTTACAGTATGTGTAGTGCATCAACTGCACAATATTTACGGCTATTTTTTTGTGAAAAAATATACTGTAATTTTTATATCTTGACAAATCCTACCTGGTCTTTTCCTCCTAAATTGCAGCCTAACAAAGCTGGTTACATAGTATTCATTGTGTCTGTATAATATTTGTCTCTTTACTCCCTGAAATATAACACTTCTATTTGTATTTTATGATATTACGCCCTAAAAAAAAAAGAAAAAAAAAAAAGGCGCTTACATACCGTTTATCAACTGAATAATATGTCCGCATTTTCAGTAAAATATTTTTTCTTCAATGCAATACTAAATACAGACTTTCTTTGATTGGTTAATTAACAAAAATCTCATTATTTATCTGCTTTAAAACTCAGTTGTACAGTATCTCACAAAAGTATACCCCTCACATTTTTGTAAATATTTTATTATATCTTTTCATGTGACAACACTGAAGAAATGACACTTTGCTACAATGTAAAGTAGTGAGTGTACAGCTTGTATAACAGTGAAAGTTTGCTGTCCCCTCAAAATAACTCAACACACAGCCATCAATGTATAAACCACTGGCAACAAAAGTTAGTACACCCCTGAGGGAAAAGGGAAATTGGGCCCAATTAGCCATTTTCCCTCCCCAGTGTCATGTGACTTGGTAATGTTACAAGGTCTCAGGTGTGAATGGGGAGCAGTTGTGTTAAATTCAATGTTATCGCTCTCACTCTCTCATACTGGTCACCGGAAGTTCAACATGGCACCTCATGGCAAAGAACTCTCTTAGGATCTAAAAAAAAGAATTGCTCCAAATAAAGATGGCCTAGGCTATAAGAAGATTGCCAAGACCCTGAAAATGAGCTGTAGCACGGTGGCCAAGATCATACAGCGGTTTAAAGGACAGGTTCCATTAAGAACAGGCCTCGCCATGGTTGACCAAAGAAGTTGAGTGCAGGTGCTCATTGTCATTTCCAGAGGTTGCCTTTGGGAAATAGATGTATGAGTGCTGCCAGCATTGCTGCAGAGGTTGAAGGGGTGGGGGGGTCAACCTGTCAGTGCTCAGACCATACGCTGCACACTGCATCAAATTGGTCTGCATGGCTGTAGTCCCAGAAGGAAGCCTCTTCTAAAGATGATGCACAAGAAAGCCCGCAAACAGTTTGCTGAAGACAAGCAAACTAAGGACATGGATTACTGCAACCATGTGCTGTGGTCTGATGAGACCAAGATAAACTTATTTGGTTCAGATGGTGTCAAGCGTGTGTGGCGGCAACCAGGTTAGAAGTACATAAACAGGTGTGTCTTGCCTAGTCAAGCATGGTGGTGGGAGTGTCATGGTCTGGGGCTGCACGAGTGCTGCTGGCACTGGGGAGCTACAGTTCATTGAGGGAACTATGAATGCCAACATGTACTGTGACATACTGGAGCAGAGCATGATTCTCCTACCTTCCGAGACTGGGTCCTAGGGCAGTATTCCAACATGATGATGACCCCAACACACACCTCCAAGATGACCACGGCCTTGCTAAAGCAGCTGAGGGTAAAGGTCATGGACTGGCCAAGCATGTCTTTGGATCTAAACCCTATCCGTGATGTTGTCATGGAGGAGTGGAAGAGGACTCCAGTGGCAACCTGTAAAGCTCTGGTGAACTCCATGCCTAAGGGGGTTAAGGCAGTGCTGGAAAATAATGGTGGCCACACAAATATTGACACTTTGGGCCCAATTTGGTCATTTTGACTTAGGGGTGTACTCACGTTTGTTGCCAGTGGTTTAGACATTAATGGCTGTGTGTTGAGTTATTTTGAGGGGACAGCAAATATACACTGTTATACAAGCTGTACACTCACTACTTTACATTGTAGCGAAGTGTCATTTCTTCAGTGTTGTCACATGAAAATATAGAATAAAATATTTACAAAGATGTGAGGGGTGTACTACTTTTGTGAGATAATGTATGTGGTTAATTATTGTTTCCTATTCTCTTTCATTGAGTTCCTGGGATTAGACTTCCAACTCCTTTAAAATGTTAGCGCCTACCTTTTCCATTATGCGGTTAATACCCTCCACAATGTCAGAAGAGCCCAAGGATGCAGTTGCAAATTAAAAAGCTGTTTTCATCAGAAAACCATGTGCAGGTATCGCCAAGAGAACTCCTTGTAGCCATTATCACCTCTGTGAGGCCAGTGTCTGATCTCACAAAGTATTCACGCACTTTTGCCAGACTGCTTTTTAAACAGACACCAGCAAGCTTTTAATCCATCTCATACTCTTGTTGTATGCTGTAGCTGCTGACTTTTAAAACTCGGGTACTTACCAGTGCCTTGGATCCAGCACTTCCTTCCAGCAGCCAGTTCTTATTACCACTGTGGGTCCCTGATGCCAACATCTTAGATATGGGAGTCAGAAATGTCTTCTTGAGGAAGTCGGCTCCCCACTCTGCATGTGTGAGATCACGTGGCGCTTTGTGAATGGTCCTGCAATCTCCTGCAACATGTAACGTGTCCCAGGAGGCTGTGGGAGGATGTGATCATGTAGGAGTGAATGCCCAATAAATTGGATCTCACCCCCCCCCCCAGTCAAAAAAAACTGTAACTCAGTTACAGGCCGAAATGGAAGGGATGAAACCAATGGGACTTGGCTTTTCAAGTGAAGTTAAGCTTTAAGTATTACATTTAATGACTACTGAAAATGTGCAGATTCAATATCATAGAAGGGGATTTTAACATCCTAAAATAAACTTTGGATTATTTTATATTACCATACTTTCTGAGGTTTTTCTATTATAAGTCAGGGATCAGCAAGTGGCTGTCAGCTAGAGTTAAAGAAAGCAACTGTTACCCATGACACCTCCTGCCAGAAGACTTGTACTAAGTATTTTTCATACTTTACTATGTGCAATTCTGTCTTTGGGCTATTGCTAATGTATTTTTGCTATGCTCTTCCTTATGCTTTGCTCTTCTACGTAAGCCTATGCATACAAATACAATAAATTGGATTGCGAGCAATTTGGTCTGTGAGCGTTTTACAAGACGAGCAACATTTTTTAAAAAATGTTCTCTGGATAGATGAGCGAGGAGGTCTTGCAATACGAGTAGGGTCATGTCCCATTTTAGTCAATGAGCACTGCCTTAACCACTTGCCTACCGGGCACTTTCACCACCTTCCTATCCAGGCCAATTTTCAGCTTTCAGCGCTCTCACGCTTTGAATGACAATTGCACGGTCATGCTACACTGTACCCATATGAAATTTTTATCATTTTTTTCACACAAATAGAGCTTTCTTTTGATGGTATTTAATCATCTCTGGGTTTTTTATTTCTTACAAAAAAAAAAAAAAGAAAAAAGACAGAAAATTTTGAAAAAAAAAAAGTTTTTCTCCTTTTCTCCTTCACTGATGTGCGCTGATGAGGCGGCACTGATGGGCACTGATAGGCTGCACTGATGGGCACTGATGAGGTGGCACTTATGGGCACTGATGAGGTGGCACTTATGGGCACTGATGAGGAGGTACTAATACGCCGCACTGATGAGCACTGATAGACGGCACTGATAGGTGGCACTGATGAGCACTGATAGGCGGCACTGATGAGCACCGATAGGTGGCACTGCTGGGCACTGAGAGGTGGCACTGCTGGACACTGATGGGTGGCACTGATGGACACTGATGGGTGGCACTGATGGGCGGCACTGTTGAGCACTGATGGGCAGCACCATCAGTGCCCACACTCATTGCCCATAGTGCTGCCAGTCAGTGCTCATCAGTGCCTAGATGAGCAGGCACTGATTGGCACTGACTGGCAGCACTATGGGCCCTGATTGTGGGCACTGATGGCAGGCACTGTGGGCACTGATGGTGGGCACTTAGTGTATTTTATTTACCTTGTGTAATCAGGGAACTGGTGATCAGTGCCCTGATTACATTCCTCTGTGTCCCTGAACGGCTGATCGGCTCTCCTCCTTCCTCACACTGCAGTCTCTGTGTGAGGAAGGATAGCTGGCGATGAGAGATGATCTCATATGTTTACATATGAGATCATCTCTCATTGCATGGGCCGATCACGTGGTAAATGGCCGATGTGATTGGCCATTTACCACGATCTGTGATTGGCTGTGTCCAAGGGACACGGCCGACACAGATTTTCCCCGATGCGCGCTCGCAGGAGCGCGCGGGGAGCCTGTGTCTGGGAGGCCGTTTAAAGACGGCCTCCCGGAAATTCGAGTCCGCGCTGTAGCCGTACTTCGGCTATAGCGCGGATCGGAAGAAGTTAATTAGCACTACTGAAGTCGCTCCAACTTTAGAAAAGTTTCCTGTACTACTTCAAGGCGACTTCTATCCGACTTGTGCCCATTGATTTTAAAAGAGGGTTTGTGGGGAAAAAAAAACGCTTATGCTCAAAAAAGCTCAAAGGAACCCAAAGAAGCTTGAAGAAGCTCAGTAAAAATGGGCACAAGAGCACAAAAAAGTACAAGCTTCTTCATGCTGAAATAAAAGCTCAAATGCCTCTAAAAGCAGCTTTTTTTTTCGAGCTGCAGTGTATATGCAAACGTAAATTTCCCCTCCTAGTTTTGGAACTTATTCCCAGGCTCATCACGCATGGTACTTAGTTAACACGTCTATACTCCATTACATCTGGTATTTTTTGTAAATGAATATACTCCTTTTATTATATATTTCTAGGACTATATTGGACGTCAAACTGAGGCTGTGGGTTTCTCTTCCATGGAGAGGGCATTTGTTTTACATTTTGGCTTTTCTTCCCCACACCCACATGGCATTGCTCCCTCAGTTCCCGGACGAGATGGTCTTATAGGAAAGCAACCCCCCCCCCCCCTTACAGGCCCCACGTGGCAACAATTCGAATAATTTTTTAAGTAAATCATCCATTGCGACAGACATTGCCTTTATTAGGCGATGACACTGCTAGATATTTTTGTCATATTTTTTCTGATATGCACATCATTTTTAATAGGCAATCGATTGCTTCGGCTCCTGAAGAGTGTGGAAACACGAAACGCGTAGAGCATAACATGATGCAATCTTCATGAAATCGTTTATCTTTTATACAGTCGTACATGTGTCTGTCTTCACCATTGCCTCAATTTATATTGAAGTTACATCATTGATACATTGTATACTTTTAACATGGCTTGGTCAGACCAGTGGCGTAGCGTGGGGAGTATTGGGGGGGCCAGCCGCACCGGGCGCAAAATCTTGGGGGGCTCAGTGTCATGCTGCCATTTAGGAGCCTGCTCAGCCATCCTTAGTGTAGGAATCAGGTAGGTCTCTGTAGTGGTCAGTGTAATTGTCAGGTAGGTTTGTGTAGTGGTCAGGTAGGTCAGTGTAAGAATCAGGTAGGTCTGTGTAGGGCTCAGGTAGGTCTTTGTAGTGGTCAGGTAGGTCAGTGTAGGTGTCAGTATAGAAATTTGGCAGGTCAGTGTAGTAATCAGGTTGGTTAGTGCAGGAATAAGGTAGGTCAGTATAGGTGTCTGTGTAGTGGTCAGGTAGGTTTGTGTAGTGGTCAGGTAGGTCTGTGTAGGTGTCAGTATAGTAATCAGGTAGGTCAGTGTAGGAATAAGGTAGGTCTGTTTAGTGATCAGCTAGGTCAGTGTAGGTGTCAGTGTAGGGGTCTAGTAGATTTGTGTAGGGGGTGCAGATTACTTACCTTGCCCCGGGGCGCTGAAAACCTACGCAACGCCACTGGGTCAGACCAATATTTTCTATGTATGTACCTTTGTGCATTGTTATCATCTGCTGTATTCAATAAATTTGATATAATTTTACTTTATTTTTGTGTTTCATAATCAGACTCAGTCTTATGCCTCACTCAAAAAGTCCGAACCCTTTTTTCTTTTCCCCTTTTTTTCTTTGTCTCTAAAGCTTGAAGAAGCTCAATAAAAACGTGCACAAAAAAGTACAAGCTTCTTCAAGCTGAAATAAAAGCTCAAATGCCTCTAAAAGCAGCTTTTTTTTGAGCTGCAGTGTAAATGAGCCCTAATTTGGATTCTCATCCTAATTGATGCGATTTGGATCTGACATTACAGGAAGATTACCCAGGCGTTCCATGAAGTTGCCTCTAAGTTGCCATAAAGTCACATTGCTATAATCCTATTATATGGACTATAGACTGAAGGACTAATGAATAAATGGTTGTGGAACGAATCATCTGACTTTCCATTATTTCTTATGGGGAAATTCACTTTGATCTACAAGTGCTTTAGATTACAAGCATGTTTCCGGATTGAATTATGCTCGCAATCCAAGTTTTTACTGTACATAGTTAAAGCGTAACTCCACTTTTGTTGAGAAAAAAACATTCCCTTCTGGGTGATCTCTGTACATTACAAGGATTATAACAAACTTTGTTGCAGATTCCTACCTTTTGTTATTCTGAAAAAATCATTGCTTGTTCCTCTGTGCTGAGTGGGTCTAATGGAAATGGTTTCATAAATCAATCAGCTGTGCACCTGCGGAGCACTAATGGGGAAATCTGCTGGGCCTGCATCCCTTTAGACGTGTTTCTATTGGGAATATCTCACCAAAAATGACATTTTTGTTGCAGGGGTTGCCAGAAATCTGACTTGTATCTTAGTGCAGACTTCTGGGAAAATTGGTGAGCCAATCACACAAGCAGGAAATGATGTTTCTGGGGGTGTGGTCAGTATACATTCTGTGTACAGAACAGCCCCAGGTAGCCATATTGTATTTTCAGAAAAATACAGCGACTGCAGATCGATGAGGAAAGGTCATTTTTAATAACATTCAATTACAAAATGACTTGTGTTGTTGTTTACGCTATATTATTTATTTTCTATTTTTTCCCCCCACGAAAGTGGAGTTACCCTTTTGAAGGACAGAACAATTGATACAGCTATGGTTCTAACAGAGTAAATCAATTAAACACTTGCAGACCGCCCCACGCAGATTTACTGCAGCAGGATCTACGCGAGTATGTGCACGCGGTCTCGGCAGCTAGCCCACTGTGATTAGACACAGCGGGAGCCAGACTGTGGGAGGAGCGGGCTCGATCGTCGATGGCTTCCTGCGATCTTCGGGGGAAACTGACAGGAGAGCCGCCTGCCTATGTAAACAAAGCAGGCGGCTCTCCTGTCAGACAAGCACAGTGAAATCGTTTGTTTCAGCTAAGCTAAAACACCGATCTCTGTGTGCCTTTCACAGAGCCCTCCTCCTCCCCACAGTTAGTAAGCACAATTAGGCTTACATTTAACCCCTTGATAACCCACAGAAATTAACCCCTTTCCTGCCAGTGTAATTTATACAGTAACAGTACATATTATTTAGCACTGCTTACTGTATTAATGTCACTGGTCTCCAAAAAGTGACAACAATGTCAGTTAGGTGTCCGATCTGTCTGCCGCAATGTCACAGTCCCGCTAAAAAAAACGCTGATCGCCGCCATTACTAATAAAAACAAAAAAATAAATAAAAAATCCAAAAATCTATCCCGTAGTTTGTAAATGCTATAACTTTTGTGCAAACAAATTAATATATGCTTTTTGGGATTTATTTTTACCAAAAATTTGTAGCAGAATACAAATTGGCCTAAACTAATAAAAAAAAAAAAAATAATTTTACTAATTTTTCTATTGGGAATGTTTTATATCAGCAAGCAAAAAATATTGTGATTTTTTTCAAAATTTACGCTTTTTTTTGTGTATAGCGCAAAAACTAAAAAACGCAGAGGTGATCAAATACCACCAAAAGAAAGCTCCATTTGTGAGAAAAAAGGACATAAATTTTATTTGGGTACAGCATCGCACGACCGCGAAATTGTTAGCTAAAGCAACGCAGTGCCGAATCCCAAAAAATGGCCTAGTAACCACTTAAGGACCGCCCCCGCAGTTATACTGTGGCAGGCAGCCCCTCCTGCGCAAACCAACGTAGGTATACATCGGTGGCGTGCCTGCAGCTAGGGGGTGAGCGCACGCCTCCGGCGGCGCGCTCCTGCCCCCACTCGGCAGTGGATGCACGGGGCAGGTGGCTCCGATTGCCGCCTGACACCCGCGATCGTTCCCCGCTGAGAGAGAAGGATGGTCGGCTGTTGTAAACACAGCTGACCATTCTTCTCTCTGTAATGATCACAGAGCTCCTGTGATTCTGCAATATAGGATCACAGGTCTCTATGGTCATTCCATAAGCCCCGCCTCCATACAGTTAGAATCACTCCCCCAGGCTCACATTTAACCTCTTGATCAAACACCAGTGTCTTTATTACAGTAACAGTGCATATTTTTAGCACGTATTACTGTAGTAATGTCACTGGTCCTCCCAAAAGTGTCAAAAATTTCAGTTAGGGGTCTGATCTGTCCGCTGCAATGTCGCATTCCCGCTAAAAATCACGAATCGCCGCCATTACTAGTAAAAAATCTTTCCCGTAGTTTGTAGACGTGAGAACTTTGGCGCAAACCAATCAAAATACGCTTATTGCAATTTTTTTTTTTACCAAAAATATGTAGCAGGAAACAAATTGTCCTAAAATGTTAAAAAAAAAATTGGTTTTTGGGAATGTTATATAGCAGAATGTGAAAAATATTGTTTTTTTTTTTTTTTTTCAGAATTGTCGCTTTTTTTTGTTTATAGCGCAAAAAATAAAAATCGCACAAGTGATCAAATACCACCAAAAGAAAGCTCTGTTTGTGGGAAAAAAATGACATCAATTTTATTTAAGTACAGCGTCGCACGACTGTACAATTGTCCATTAAAATAACGCAGTGCCATATCTCAAAAAATTGCCTGGTCATTAAGGGGGCAAATCCTTCCAGTCCAGAAGTGGTTAACCACTTGCTGACCGCCGCAAGTACATATACTGCGGCGGTCAGCCCCTCCTGGGCAAAGCGATGTACCAGTACGTTGCTTGCCCACGAGCCTCTAGGGGGCGAGCGCGCGCCGCCGGAGGCGCGCTCCCGCCTCCGCTCGTTCCCTGACTTTCCCACACGAGTGACCGGCGGCTCCGATGTCCGCCATCCACACACGATCTCCCGCAGGAGAGGGAGAAATGCAGACGGCTGATGTAAACACAGCCGCCTGTCATTCTCCCTGATGTAACTGCAGAGACTATACGATCCCGCTATGCAGGACTGTATGTCTCTGTGGTTACATCACAAACCACGCCCCTTCACAGTTAGAATTTATGCCCCTAGGGACACACTTAATTGATCACTAATAAACTTAACCCCTGCCTTTCCAGTGTCATTTTGATAGTAACAGTGCATATTTATAGCACTGATTACTGTAGTAATATCACTGGTACCACCAAAGTGTCAAAAATGTCAGTCAAGGGTCCGATCTGTCAGCCACATCGCAGTCCTCCAAAAAAAAAAAAAATCGAAGATCGCCGCCATTATTAGTTAAAAATAAAAACAATAAGAATGACATAAATCTTTCCCGTAGTTAGTAAACGCAATAACTTTTGCGCAAACCAATCAAAATCCGCTTATTGCGATTTTTTTTTACCAAAAATATTTAGCAGAAAACAAATTGGCCTAAAATGTTAAAAAATTTTGGTTTTTACATTTTTTTTTTGAGAATTTCATATAAAAAAATGTGAAAAATATTGTTATTTTTGCAAAATTCTCGGTCTTTTTTTGTTTATAACGCAAAAAGTAAAAATCGCACAGGTGATCAAATACCATCAAAAGCAATCTCTGTTTGTGAGAAAAAAAAAGGACATCAATTTCATTTAGGTACTGTGTCGCATGACCGCGCAATTGTCCGTTAAATTCACGCAGTGCCGAATCGCAAAATAGGCCCTGGTCTTTGAGCAGCCAAATCCTCCGGGGCTTAAGTGGTTAAGAGGGTAAAACCTTCCGGAGCTGAAGTGGTTAAAATTTACAGAACTGCTGCTAATTGTTTTAGAAGAAAAAAAATGGTATAACGATCTTGCAGTTCAACCAGCCAGTGCTTTACCGAAAAAAACAAAAAAAAAAAACAGCTGGAATCCATACATTTCCCCTATTAATCTTATAAGAACACATGCATGCAATTGCCGCCAAATGTTTTTATTATACTTCAATTGAAATTCATGCTCAGTAGTTTGTATAATTTTATATACTACACATAGTACTTATGGCAATACATGAAAAAAAAAAAAATTGTTACTGCCAAAAAGATAAATGAAACCACATAGATATATTTATATTGTTTTTGCTTTTCATTTACATCAGTGTTTTTTTTGCTCCAAGCCTAACTTGGCATAAATCCCTAAGTTAACAACCCAGAGGAAGCGTTGGGCAACGGACTTGAATATTTCATCAGACGCGGACGCTGTAATGGTTTATTGTTTCTGTAAACATATTGGTGATCAGTCTTGTGAATGTTCTACACACCCCTCTCCTTCCAATAACAGACAACTGCACACCAGGCTTCATCAAAAATGATTTATGTGCCAGCCTGACAAGTATTATTCACCAAATCTTCACCTCTCAGGAAGTATGTCTCGCTAGTTATTGACTGTGTTTATCCTCATGTTGGAGCGCAAATATGTGACAGATCACAATTGCCTTATAATAACAATCTTTTCGATATTGATGATATAAATGGTCTGGATTTGTAGAGAATTTAAAAAATGTATTTGGCTTTTGTTGTCCATTTTGAATTGTCAGCAGTAAGAGATGTGTCAAGAGGATGGAAAAAAAAAAAAAAATGGTTGTCAACCCTCTGTACCTGTAGAGGTAAAAGCTGTGCGCTCCTGGCAGTTTCCCCTTACATAGTTTGTGAGGTTGAAAAAAGACATCAGTCCATCCAGTTCAACCTATGATGTGTGTGTATGTTTGCTGTTAACCGTACATTGTATACCCCTGTATGTTGTGGTCTTTAGGGTGCCCATCTAATAGTTTTTTTTAAACTATCGATGCTCCCTGCTTGTGGAAGAGAATTACACATCCTTACTGCTCTGACAGTGAAGAACCCCTTATGTATTTTAAGGTTAAACCCAGTGGCGGCTGGTGTGTTGAGGGCGCAGGGACGCCGCCCCCCCATCCATGCATCCGGCCCCCTAATCTGCATGCAGTGCGCCGGACGGATGGAGTGCAATGGCATTTTTTTTTTTCAATCACCTGATTAGAGCCAGAGGCTCTAATAGGGCGATGCAAAGGGTGGTCCCAGGATGCAGAGTAGTGCGTCCCGAGCCCACCCATTGTGTGACAATAGCGAATGAAAATTCACTATTGTCACACCGATCCTCCTCCTCCTTGCCAATCAGGAAGCCGGTCTAATACCGGCTTCCTGATTGGCCGCATGGCAAAACCCCATGCCATTGGCCGAGGAGGAGGCGGGAGCGGGAGGACCAGAGAAGACGCGCCGCCGGAGTGAGAAGAAGCCGCCCACCAAAGCCGTCGCCGGAGTGAGAAGAAGCCGCCCGCCGAAGCCGTCGCCAGAGTGAGAAGAAGCCGCCCCGCCGGGAGTCCGGGACCTGCTCCAGGTAAGTGCACTGGTCTCAGCGGGTGGCACACTGCATTTCCATCTATATACTGCCTGCCTCTGTACACCGCTACAGCCCAGGGGGCAGCCATACACAGCCAGAGCCCAGCAACCCACCATCATCCCTCCATCCCTATGCTGCCTGTTTTTGTACACCGCTACAGCCCAGGGGGCAGCCATACACAGCCAGAGCCCAGCAACCCACCATCATCCCTCCATCCCTATGCTGCCTGCCTTTGTACACCGCTACAGCCCTTGCAGGAGCCATACACAGCCAGAGCCCAGCAACCCACCATCATCCCTCCATCCCTATGCTGCCTGCCTTTGGACACCGCTACAGCCCTTGCAGGAGCCATACACAGCCAGAGCTCAGCAACCCACCATCATCCCTCCATCCCTATGCTGCCTGCCTCTGTACACCGCTACAGCCATTGCAGGAGCCATACACAGCAAGAGCCCAGCAACCCACCATCATCCCCCCATCTATATACTGCCTGCCTTTGTACACCGCTACAGCCCTTGCAGGAGCCATACACAGCCAGAGACTGAAAGGGGCACGCACGCTTAACTCTGCATTGATGGGGGCACGGCACGGCACAATGTTCATTGCATTGAAGGGGCACAGCACAGTGTTCATTGCATTGAAGGGGGCACAGCACAGTGTTCATTGCATTGAAGGGGGCACGCACACTGATCTCTGCATTGAAGGGGGCACTGCACAATGTTCATTACATTGAAGGGGGCATGCATGCTGATCTCTGCATTGAAGGGGGCATGTACGCTGGTCACTGCATTGAAAGGGGCATGTACGCTGGTCTCTGCATTGAAAGGGGGCATGTACGCTGGTCACTGCATTGAAAGGGGCATGTACGCTGGTCTCTGCATTGAAAGGGGGCCATCTCCTGTACCATGACCTGTGACATGCCTGTACCATGACCTGTGACATGCCTGTACCATTACCTGTGCCATGGCTATAGCATATCTGTGCCATGCCTATACCATCACCTGTGCCATGACCTGTGCCATGCCCTTACCATGACCTGTGCCATGCCTATACCATCTCCTGTACCATGACCTGTGCCATGCCTGTACCATCACCTGTGCCATGCCTATACCATCACCTGTGCCGTGCCTGTACCATGACCTCAAAGTCACGCAATTTTTTACCACGTTTTTTGACGCAAAGCAATACCTATGACAGTTTTCTTTTTGCGCCCCCCTCAAAAATTTTGAGCACCAGCCGCCACTGGTGACATTGCAGTGCTGCTGAACTCCTGCAGCCTCTTTGTATCCGCTACCGGTCTCCCTATTTTCCAGCAATGGCTGATTGGCATCCTGGGGGGGGGTATCCTGAAGGAGACCAGAGTGTGCAATGTCACTTGTAGTCTCTGCTAGGACAGTAGGTCGCAAGGTGACACTGCGTGAGCACATATGGAAGACAGAGGCAGAGCGTTGTCACCCCAGACAGGAAGTGCCGAAACAAAGACCTTCATGGCAGGATCACCAGAAAATATTGGAATGAAAACGGCAGAATGAACAATATTGAACTTACATTACCATGTTATAACAGAACCAGTGGCGGCCGGGGTACAGAGGGCGCAGGCCCCCCCCCCCCCATGCGTCCGACCCCTAATCTGCATGCAGGGGCACCGGACACATGGAGTTCAATGGGGATTTTTTTTTTGGCATCACCTGATTAGAGCCAGAGGCTCTAATAGGGCGATGCAAAGGGTGGACCCGGGGTGCAGAGCAGTGCGTCCCGAGCCCACCCATTGTGTGACAATAGCGAATGAAAATTCGCTACTGTCACACCGATCCTCCTCCTGGCCAATCAGGAAGCGTGTCCGATACGTGCTTCCTGATTGGGCGCAAGGCAAACTTCATGTCATTGGCCGAGGAGGAGGCGGGAGCGGAAGGACTGGAGGAGACGCGCCGCCGGGAACGAGGAGAAGCCGACGCTGAGAGACTGATCAGAAGCCGCCCGCCGCCGCTGCTGCTCCAGGTAAATAAGGGGGCACGCACGCTGATCTTTGCATTGGGGGCATGTATGCTGGTCACTACATTGGGGGCATGTATGCTGGTCACTGCATTGAAGGGGGCACGCATGCTAATCTCTGCATTGGGGGCATGTATGCTGGTCACTACATTGGAGGCACGCACACTGATCTCTGCATTGGGGGCATGTATGTTGGTCACTGCATTGGGGGCACGCACGCTGGTCACTGCATTGGGGGAATAGTATGCTGGTCACTACATTGGGGGCATGCACGCTGATCTCTGCATTGGGGGAATGGTATGCTGGTCACTGCATTGGGGGCACGCACGCTGATCTCTGCATTGGGGGCATGTATGTTGGTCACTGCATTGGGGGCACGCACGCTGGTCACTGCATTGGGGGAATGGTATGCTGGTCACTACATTGGGGGCACGCACGCTGATCTCTGCATTGGGGGCATGTACGCTGGTCACTACATTGGGGGCATGTATGCTGGTCACTGCATTGGGGGCATGTATGCTGGTCACTGCATTGGGGGCATGTACGCTGGTGACTGCATTGGGAGCATGTATGCTGGTCACTACATTGGGGGCACGCACGCTGATCTCTGCATTGGGGGCATGTATGCTGGTCACTACATTGGGGGCATGTATGCTGGTGACTGCATTGGGGGCATGTACGCTGGTCACTGCATTGGGGGCATGTACGCTGGTCACTGCATTGGAGGTATGTGTGCTGGTCACTACATTGGGGGCATGTATGCTGATCACTACATTGGGGGCATGTATGCTGGTCACTACATTGGGGGCACGCACGCTGATCTCTGCATTGGGGGCGTGTATGCTGGTCACTACATTGGGGGCACGCACGCTGATCTCTGCATTGGGGGCATGTATGCTGGTCACTACATTGGGGGCATGTATGCTGGTCACTACATTGGGGGCATGCACGCTGATCTCTGCATTGGGGGCATGTATGCTGGTCACTACATTGGGGGCATGTATGCTGGTCAATGCATTGGGGGCACGCACGCTGATCTCTGCATTGGGGGTACGCACGCTGATCTCTGCATTGGGGGCATGTATGCTGGTCACTACATTGGGGGCACGCACGCTGATCTCTGCATTGGGAGCATGTATGCTGGTCACTACATTGGGGGCATGTATGCTGGTGACTGCATTGGGGGCATGTATGCTGTTCACTGCATTGGGGGCATGTACGCTGGTCTCTGCATTGGGGGCATGTATGCTGGTCACTACATTGGGGACATGTATGCTGGTCACTACATTGGGGGCATGTATGCTGGTCACTACATTGGAGGCACGCACGCTGATCTCTGCATTGGGGGGCATGTATGCTGGTCACTACATTGGGGGCACGCACGCTGATCTCTGCATTGGGGGCATGTATGCTGGTCACTACATTGGGGGCATGTATGCTGGTCACTACACTAGGGGAATGTATGCTGGTCACTACATTGGGGGCACGCACGCTGATCTCTGCATTGGGGGCATGTATGCTGGTCACTGCATTGAAGGGGGCACGCACACTGATCTCTGCATTGGGGGCATGTATGCTAGTCACTGCATTGGGGGCATGTACGCTGGCCACTGCATTGGGGGAATGGTATGCTGGTCACTGCATTGGGGGCACGCACGCTGATCTCTGCATTGGGGGCATGTATGCTGATCACTGCATTGGGGGCATGTATGCTGGTCACTGCATTGGGGGCATGTATGCTGGTCACTGCATTGGGGGCATGTACGCTGATCTCTGCATTGGGGGAATGGTATGCTGGTCACTGCATTGAAGGGGGCATGTATGCTGGTCACTAAATTGGGGGCATGTACACTGATCTCTGCATTGAAGGGGGCACGTACGCTGGTCACTGCATTGAAGGGGGCATGTACGCTGGTCACTGCATTGAAGGGGGCATGTACGTTGGTCACTGCATTGAAAGGGGGCACACTGTGCATTGAAAGGGGGCATGCTGGTCACTGTGCATTGAAAGGGGGCACGCTGGTCACTGTGCATTGAAAGGGGGCACGCTGGTCACTGTGCATTGAAAGGGGGCACGCTGGTCACTGTGCATTGAAAGGGGGCACGCTGGTCACTCTGCATTGAAAGGGGGCACGCTGGTCTCTCTACATTGAAAGGGGGCACGCTGGTCACTCTGCATTGAAAGGGGACACGCTGGTCTCTCTGCATTGAAAGGGGGCACGCTGGTCACTGTGCATTGAAAGGGGGCACGCTGGTCTCTCTGCATTGAAAGGGGGCATGCTGGTCTCTCTGCATTGAAAAAGGGCACACTATACCTTAATTACTGAAGGCCCCTTTCACACTTTTGCGACCTCAAAGTCACGCAATTTTTACATCGTTTTTTGCCGCAAAGCAATGCCTATTACATTTTTCTGTTTGCGCACCAATTTTGAGCACCAGCCGCCACTGGTAAACCGTTTTTCCTCTAGTTTTAGTGAGTGGCCATGTGTCTTATTGTATTCCCTTTCTCTAAAAAGTTTGTTCCTTATGCTAGGGTCGCCAGTACAGTATTTGTACTGTACATTGATATCATATCCCCCCTCAATCGTCTCTTCTTTGTAATGTTTAAAGTGTAACTCCACTTTTTTTGAGAAAAAAACATTGCCCTCTGGGTGATCTCTGTACATTACAAGGATTATACCAACCTTTTCAGATTCCTACCTTTTATTATTCTGAAGAAATCCCTGTTTGTTCCTCAGTGCTTCTGTGAGTTTAATGGGAGTGGTTTCATAATTATCTATCAGCTGTGGCAGCTGCAGGCAACTAATCAGGAAATCTGCTGGGCCTGCATCCCTTTAGGCCCCTTTCACACATATGGACAGTTCATTTCATCAGTTCAGTCACGTCAAAATGGATGAAGTATTCATTAGTTTTTCATCCATTTTTTTTATCTGTTTTTCATCCCTTTTTAGTCAGTTTTTCATCCGTTTTTCATCCGTTTTTTTTTTTACACCCACTACCAATGCAAAAACGGATGAAAAACGGACCATTTTTCCATTTACATCAGTTTTTCCTCTGATCTATTTTTTTAACGGAAGAAAAATAGGACTTTCATCCATTCAAAAAAAACGGATATTGATGGAAGCAGAAGAAAACAGGATGTAAATGGATGATCATCCGTTTTCCATAGAGATGCATTGATGTCCGTTTTTCATCTGTCAACAGATGGATGCAAAAACGGACAAATGGTCCGTATGTGTGAAAGGGGCCTTAGAGGTGTTCCTATTGGGAGTATCTCACCAAAAATGTTTGTTGCAGGGGATACGTTTGTCGTCGACTAAATTAACACAATTTTAGTCTACTAAAATACGACTCGGCAACACAATTCCATCCAGAGCATGTAATAATAGCACATTAAAGTTAAAACATGTATTGCACCACCGCATACGCATAAGTAAGGAGCATCTACTAATCTGCTTGTTCTGTCTCAGCATCGATTGTACCTGTGACCTTCTTGTAGACTCAGTCTGAAAGTGTGTGCAGCAGGTTGAATGATGGCTTTAACAGATAGTTTACTCAATGAATAAAGACTCCAGAGGTGTTCTCCAATGCTTCTTTATGCTTCAAGTTAGCAAAGGCATAAACATGGAGACTTTTCCATAGGTAAATTTCCAATGAAGTTACACAGCTTCCACACTCTGCAGTCTCCTCATAACAACTAAACAAAATGGGAGTTACAGCAGGAAATGGAGGATGGGAGAAACCATCTAGCCAGAAACAGCAGGGGTGCAAGGAAGATACCAATAACATAGCATAACATAACATGTAATAACAACTGCTAGACAGTTAAAGCTGCATGGCAGCACACTCCCCGCCTGGTATCGTGAGATACCACTACACAAATATTTTCCATAAACATACAATTAACATTGCATACAGTAGAATGCTATGTAGCCCTCTCCTCTAAGCTAACTATGCTAGAGGTCTAAGTGACTCCTACACATAACACTGAATCAGAATTTTTGGAAGCAGGCATAATTAGGACTGTCTCAGTGACTGGTCTCAGGAAGGTTTTTGGGCTCCCGTCCTTTACAATCCTGACTTCCACACTTCGGACCTTTCCATCATCACTAGCAATGGCCTTTGTAATAACTCCAACTGGCCACTGGATCTGATTGGTTTGCTTGTCTTTTAGAAGAACCAGGTCCCCTTCCTTTAAGTTAGGCTTCTGGGTTTGCCACTTTTTACGTCCTTGGAGAAGTGTGAGGTATTCCCTCCTCCATCTGTCCCAGAAACAATCTGCAAGGTATTGAGCGTATCTCCATTGACGTTTATATATGTCCTTTTCATCAAAGATGCTCTTTGGCGCTGGGATCTGTCCAATTTTCCGGCTCAATAATGCAGCTGGAGTTAAAACAGTTGGACATTCTGGGTCTGTGGATACAGCGGTCAACGGTCTTGAGTTGATTATTGCTGCGACCTCAGCAAGGAATGTAGTAAGTACTTCATGGGTAAGACGTGAAGAACTCACATCAAGCAACATAGAATCCAGTATGCGCCTTGCCATCCCAATCATACGTTCCCATGCTCCGCCCATGTGTGAAGCGTGTGGTGGTTTGAATTTCCACATGCAGCCTAGATCACTCAAATAATTTCCAACTTGTTGTCGGTCCATCTGTAACTCTCTGCAAGCACCAATGAAGTTAGATCCACAATCTGATCTCAACATCTTCACGGGGCCTCTTAGAGCAAGAAATCTCCTTAGAGCATTGATAAAGCTCGAAGTATCCATTGACTCGATTTTTATTTACTTCGATATGCACAGCTCTTACAGTTAAGCAAGTGAACATTACAGCCCATCTTTTGCTGTTGACTTGACCACCACGACTTCTTCTAGCCGTTACTGTCCATGGTCCAAACACATCGATTCCGACATATGAAAAGGGTGTATCTTCACTCAGTCTGTCTGCAGGTAGGTCAGCCATCTGTTGAAACTGCTGTCTACCCCGTAACTTCTGACGTTTAACACAGTTGTGAATGATCGTGGCTATTTGTCTTTTCACTCCAACTATCCAGAACCCTGCAATTCTGACTGCACCTTCTGTGTAGTGTCTTCCTTGATGTTTGACTCTCTCATGGTAATACTGTATAATCAATGTTCCCAAATGGTGGTTTCTTGGTATTATCAAGGGGTTCTGTTCTTTCCCTGGCAGGTTTGACCTTTTCAGTCGTCCACCGACTCGAAGCATGCCCTCGTTGTCGATCACTGGGTTCAGTGTGAATAGTGGGCTACATTTTGGGACTGGTCCATTGCCTCTTAAGCACTTAATCTCTTCCACAAAGACTTCTTCTTGCACACCACGTATGATGAACAGCTCAGCCCTCTCATACTCGAATGCGTTGGGTGACTCCTTACAGGTGTGCCATCCATGGCAAGAAGATGTCTGATTCGATTTGCGGAAAATCTGTGCAATATGAATCAATCTTGCTATAGTCTTCACCAACCTTTTCCAAGAGGAGAAACGTTCAAAACGTCTTACCTCCAAATTTCTTCTTGAGCAGATGTTGGAACTCAATGCTACAACTTCAGGCCGGATTTCCGGGTCAGTATCTGGATCCTCCAGGTGGAAATCGATATCTTCTTCTGAGTTTGTAGAAGACTGGTCCATTAAAAACTTGGGTCCTGAAAACCAGATGGTTTGTGTGAGGACAACTGCTGGCACTGACCTAGTAGCAATGTCTGCGGGATTCAAACCAGTCGGGACATAGTTCCATTGTTCAGGTCTACTGTTTTTCCTTATTCGTTCTACTCTGTTGGCCACATACACATAGAACCTTCTCACATATTTGCATATATAACCAAGCACTACCTTGCAGTCAGTGTAGTACTTAATCTGATCGATTTCAATATCCATTTCATTTTGCAGGAATTCTGCGACTTCAACAGCTAGGGTCGCACCACACAATTCTAATCTTGGAATAGTGTGAGCAGGTTTTGGAGCTAACTTGGCTCTTCCTAGTAGAAACCCGACATGGGGTCTCCTGAACGGATCTATGATCTTGAGATAAGCCACAGCCGCTATGGCTTCGGTAGATGGATCACAAAAGATGTGAATCTCTTTCCTCAGACTTCTTGAAACTGAAGTGGGTGAATAGCAGCGTGGGATATTAAGTTCTTCCAGTACCTTCAAGGAGTTTCTCCAGTTCTCCCATTTAGGCAGTAGGTCTACTGGCAGAGGGGCATCCCAATCTGTCACTCTCTCAGTAAGCTGACGAAGTATGGATCTCCCTTGGACGGTAACTGGAGTCACAAAGCCTAGGGGATCGTAAAGGCTGTTAACAGTTGACAAGACTGCATGTCTGGTGAATGGCTTCTTAGCGTAAGAGACCTGAAAGGTGAATGTGTCTGAAGTTACATTCCAGAGAAGACCGAGACTTCTTTGCATGGGCAGGGAATCTACTCCCATGTCCAAATTCTTCAAATCCTTAGCGTGATCTTCTGGATTGAAAGCCCTCATTACTTTGCTGCTATTAGATGCGATCTTATGAAGCCTCAAGTTAGCAGTCAACAGGAGCTGTTGGGTCCTTTTTATCAAATTGACGGCTTCTTCAGGTGTTGAGAAGGATTTCAGGCCATCGTCTACATAAAAATCTCTCTCAACGAATTGCCTGGTGTCAGATCCGAATTCCCTTTCACCTTCCTGCGCTGTTTTTCTCAGTCCATAAGTTGCCACGGCAGGAGATGGACTATTTCCAAAGACATGGACTCTCATGCGATAATCTATGACCTGATCATTAATGTCATTGTTGCGGTGCCACAAGAACCTGAGATAATTTCTGTGTTCCTCTTTGACTATGAAACAGTGGAACATCTGTTGCACGTCAGCTGTCACGGCAATTGGTTCCTTCCTGAACCGCATCAACACTCCTATAAGGTTGTTCGTTAGATTTGGACCAGTTAGAAGAACGTTATTTAAAGAGGTTCCCTGGAACTGAGCGCTTGAGTCAAAGACTATTCTGATTTGCCCCGGTTTACGAGGATGGTAGACTCCAAAGGATGGAAGGTACCAGCATTCTTCACCTTTCTTAAGGTCTGGTGCTGGCTCAGCATGATGGTTATCTAAAATTTTCTGCATGAATGCTAGAAAGTGCTCTTGCATCTCAGGTTTGTTACGGAGAGTTTTCTTAAGTGCAGCAAATCTGGTTAAAGCTTGTTCTCGATTGTTAGGGAGAGTAAGCCTTGGTACTCGGAAGGGTAATGGAGCTACCCAACTGTTGGAATTGTCCTTGAAGAACTCTTCATCCATAATCTTGATGAACTCCTTGTCTTCGACTGAAGGGGCAATCTTGTTGTCATCACGAGTAGTTTGGTACACTGAATCACCAAAGTCCTTTTGAGAAGTGAGCTTGCAGTTAATGCTTTGGAGTGCTTGATATGGAACTTCGTTTTTGAAATCAAGTCTTTCCTTCACATAGTAGTGCAATGGACATTTCATCAATCGATAGGTAACATTAGTTTTGTAGGAAGCTACATCCAAGAGCTTGTGAGATTGGTCTAAACAGACTTCTCCTATTTTCACCCATCCAAGATCAAGTTTCTGGGCTTGAGGAGCATCATCTGGACCGTTACACAACTCTCTTATTTATTGAACTCTAGGAATGTCTCTCCCTAGTAGAATCAAAATCTTAACATCTTTGTTAAGTGGTGGAATGTAGTTAGCAATGTGACTCAAATGAGGGTGATGACGTGCAACCTCTGGTGTGGGGATTTCTTCTCTGTTGTTCGGTAGCTGATCACATTCGATTAGCGTTGGAAGAGGAAACTCTGTGTCCTCATATTCTGATGCAACTATGAAGCCATGGGCTCTTCTTCCAGAAGTATTGACCTTTCCTGCACATGTCTGCAAGGTATAGGACCAGGTCTCTCCTTGAATGTTGAATAGGTCAAAGAATTCTGTACTGGCCAATGAGAGATTGCTCTGATCATCGAGTATGGCATACATTTTTATGGAATTTTGTGGACATCCTTCAGGAAAAACCCTTACAAGACATATCTTGCTACAAGACTTGCTATGAAGCCCTTCTCCACATACCTCTGTACACCTTGTGGTTACGGGGTTGGCATATTGCTCAGTTCTCTCCCCGCCATCATCTGATGTAGTCTTGAGGTTGCTGCCGGGTGAAGGTTTCCTTTTGAACAGGTCTGAATGAAGAGCGTCCACATGTTTGGCACTGTTACAGAGAGAACATCTGATGGCGATCTTACAGTCTCTAGCTAAATGATCGGAGAATGCACAACACTTAAAACAGATATTATGCTCTTTGAGAAATGACTTGCGTTCTTCAATAGGCTTGTCCTTAAATGCACGACATTTGGAGAGAGAGTGTGGCGCATTATGAATAGGACACTGTTGATTAAGATTGCTAGCTTTAATGTCTGTAGCTAAGACGTTGGGTGCTATCGCGGTCTTCCTCACGGCAATAGGATGCCTTAAATCCTTGAATTTACTGTTGGTGGCAATACCCCTTGAAGTACTTAAAGGAATGGTGGTTGTATCTGGATAGAAGAAGCTTGGGTCATTCTTGGATCTTGCAACCTTCTGCACGAACTCTGCGAAATAAGAAAAGGGAGGGAAGGAAACATGATGTTCATACTTATACTTTGATCCTACACTAGTCCACTTTCCCTGAAGATAACTAGGCAACTTTGCTACAATAGGATTTACGCCCTGAGCAGTGTCTAAATAGCTAAGTCCTGGTAAACTAGGATCTAACTTAGCAATTTCAAGTTCATGAAGGAGGTCACCTAACTCTCTAAGCTTATGATTGTCCTTAACAGAGATTTTAGGAAAGTCGTTTAGTCTCTGGAATAAGGCAGATTCAATGACTTCGGGGCTCCCATAGTCTTGTTCTAGACGTTCCCAGGCAGCATCAAGGCCTGCTTTAAAGTTATAAATGTAGACAGATTTAAGTCTCTTTACTTGTTCTGAAGATTGACGCCACAACCACTTTATTAGTAAGTCAAGTTCTGCTTGAGGATCAATGTCCAAGTTCTTGGTTACCGCCTTAAATGTAGATCTCCAACTCCTGTAGTTCTCTGGGCGGTCATCAAATCTAGACAGTCCAGTTGTAATCAACTCTCGTCGAATCATATACTTGCTGAACTCTGCAATGTCAGTGCTTTCAGTTTTTATAGCCACAGGGTCTACTGATGGTGCGCCGTCTTGGACCATGGTTGGTATCTGATGTTGGCTGGTAGGTAGAGAGAAAGGTGTTGCAGATGGGTTTAATTTAGGTAAGGGTCTGTCGTCTGAAGGTCTCTGAGCATTTGAAGTCAAAGAGAGTTGTATCAAAGGGGGTATAGAGTTCATTCTGTAGTCTTCTGCTGTGCCCTTGTAATCTCTATGCACATAGGGTTGTGGTGGCACATGAGCTGCGTAGGTTGATTCACTTGATTTTGTGACGTGCGGTAGTTGTGGAGGGTCTCTGTTAGTAGGTGTGTCTAGTTGACCAGCTTGCTTTGGCGACATATTGCCTTCTGATCCACTTGCTGGATGATTATGAGAAGAATCTCCAACTGTAGGTGGGACTGTATTGTCGTGGTTCTGAGTTAAGACAAACTGTAGGGTCCTTTCAACAGGGTCTTGACAAGCAGCCAAGCTGGTACAAGCTGCTCCTTCTTCTTCCAATAGGGCTTGTTCCAAGACAGATAACTCTGCTAAAGCTACTTCCTTTTCTCTGTTCTTCTGAAGAATTTCTAGCTGAGCCTCTGTTTCTGCTTGTATTCTTGCTTCAATGCGTTTAGCTTCTGCTTCCTTGCATTTAGCTTCTGCCTTGAAGGCTGCTTCTTTTTCAGAGCAGGCGGCTTGAACCTGGGCTACTGCAACCTTTTGGCGAGCTTTGAGAATTTGGTCGCTCAGTATTGACCTTATAGAGCAGGACCGCAATGACTTAGAAGAAGATTTATGATATGAGCGGACAGACCTAGATGATTTTCCTGAGTGTCTGGAAGAAGCAGAGTTACAGGATATAGTCTCATGTAGCTGTGCCAATCTACCTTCTATCTGTGCCTTTGCTTCAAGATATGTACTATGCCTCTGCTGGTCATTAGAAGTAAAGTCCTTTAATTCCAATGCAGCGTCCTCTATGTTGGAATGTGACAATAGGGAATTGTACTTCTCAGAAAGTCTTTTATAATTCTCAAATGCCTTCTTAACCCTTGAGAGAGCAGTGTTCAATTGCTCAGAATTGTTGCTAGTTTCATTAGTGGCTGTTATACAACTTAAAGTCTTTTCCCATAATGCAGTCAGGTTACTAGATGTTTCTTCCTTACTTTCTTCATAAACCTCCCTTGCCTTCAAGGATGGATGAGGGGCTCTGACAGGACGAGAAGAATGAAGTAAGGAGTCTGCTTTATCTTGACTAAATGCAGGTAACTCTGTGAGATCTCTGTCAGACATAATAAGTACTGTATTTCTGGTGTCTTGTTAGAAATCTGCCAGAGCTCAGCTCTGTAAGTAGTGACTTCTGTTAGTAAACAGGCTGGGCTGAGGTGCTAGGTGTTTGTTACACTAGCTAGCTAGTGCTGAAACTGGTTCAGACTGGCTCGTCTCAGAAGGCTCATCTCAGAAGGCTGTAATAGTAATAAAGCATTCAGTAGGTGTCTGGTTTCATATGCAGAGTAATGCTTCTGGTGACTGCAGGTAACACACAGGCAAGTAGGTACTCACGTTTCTGAAGATGGAAATTTACTATTCTGAAGCTGCAGATATACCTGTGATGGATTCTTCATGGAAATGTACTTTCTGAAGCTGCAGATTCTTGGAAATTTACTGTTCTGTCTCAGCATCGATTGTACCTGTGACCTCCTTGTAGACCCAGTCTGAAAGTGTGTGCAGCAGGTTGAATGATGGCTTTAACAGATAGTTTACTCAATGAATAAAGACTCCAGAGGTGTTCTCCAATGCTTCTTTATGCTTCAAGTTAGCAAAGGCATAAACATAGAGACTTTTCCATAGGTAAATTTCCAATGAAGTTACACAGCTTCCACACTCTGCAGTCTCCTCATAACAACTAAACAAAATGGGAGTTACAGCAGAAAATGGAGGATGGAAGAAACCATCTAGCCAGAAACAGAGGGTGCAAGGAAGATACCAATAACATAGCATAACATAACATGTAATAACAACTGCTAGACAATTAAAGCTGCATGGCAGCACACTGCTGAAAACTAAACAATTAAGAAAAAGGGTTTTTCTTATATTTTTCCCTAATATTTAATGTTGGTAATATATTCAGGTAATATGTGCAATGACATTACAGCCAATGGAGTTTACAGCAGTGTTAATTTTGTCAACGAAAACATTTTCGTCACCGCTTTCGTCACCGGCATTTTTCAACTTAAGAAAACGAGACGCAAAGTATAGCACATTTTCGTCAAATGACGACAACTATGACGAAAAACAAATCCGTTTTCGTTAACGAACAAAAACTAAACGAGAATGTGAGGCAGGGACGTTTACCCAACTTCCGGTTTTCACGGAGCTCCGCCTGTGTGGCGTCTGGAGTGGCGTGCCCCGTGACATCCGACGTGAGGAGTGGACTACTACAAGAGGGTCGACTCGAGACTAGTGACCTGACCTCACCAGAGCACTGCAGCTTCAGCACTACAGCCAGACGCGCCAGGCCCGACTCATCACAGCACTCTGAGCAGCACTGTGTGCACTCACTGCAGGCAGCAGCATTGCAGGCCTCCTCTCTGACCTGACCATGACCATTTAGATGACTAAAATGAGTCTTAGTCGACTAAAATGTAGGACGTTTTAGTCGACTAAAATGTAAGATGTTTTAGTCGACTAAAATGTACTGGAGTTTTAGTCGACTAAATACGACTAAAACTAAAACACTTGCAGAAGACTAAAATGGGACTAAAACTAAAATGCCATTTTAGTCCTAAGACTAAGACTAAAACTAAATTGAAATGTGCTGCCAAAATTAACACTGCTCCAGACTGAGGGCGATTGATGGTTATTTTGTATTTTTTTCCATTTGCAAATAAGCGCACCAACAATTGTCTCCTTCTCACCAAGCTTCTTGTTGGACTGAAGGACAGGACTAATCCATGTATCACATGAGCACATACTGTAGCCAGTCCTTGGGAGCCAGAATTATTGTTGGTTGGTAGGGTATCAAAAACGTATTTTACTCACTAAATCAATATATAACATTTGTATCATATGTTTTTTCTGGATTTTTGGTTGATATTCTGTCTCTATCATTTAAAATAGACATAAACAATTATAGACCCTTCATTTCTTTGTAAGTGGGCAAACTTACAAAATCTGCAGGGGATCAGCTGGCCAGCAAAAGAGAGTATAGCTGAACTGGTAGGGTGGCATAGTTATCCCTAGTTAGAATTGCCCAGGTATGGGATTTATAAGCAGCTGCTCTCTACATCAATTACCGTATTTTTCGGCGTATAACACGCACTTTTTCCTCCTAAAAATGGAGGAAAAAGTAGCTGTGCGTGTTATACGCCGATATAAAAAAAAATGTCCAGAAAGCAGCGCCGAGAGGTAGAAGGGGGTGAACGGCGCCGAGAGGTAGAAGGAGGCGGGCAGCGCGAGGAGAAGGAAGGACGCGCTGTCATCGGAAGTCCACCTCCTATGCCAACGTCAATCATTCTACCTCTTGGCGCTGCTTTCTGGAGATTTTTAAAGTTATGTGTATAGTGGCGCTGGCGAGGCTGCAAATATGGGCGCTGGCGAGGCTGCAATTATGGGCACTGGCAAAGGCTGCATGTATGGGCACTGGCAAAGGCTGCATGTATGGGCACTGGCAAATGCTGCATGTATGGGCACTGGCGAAGGATGCATGTATGGGCACTGGCAAAGGCTGCATGTATGGGCACTGGCGAAGGCTGCATGTATGGGCACTGGCAAAGGCTGCATGTATGGGCACTGGCGCTGGTGAGGCTGCAATTATGGGGACTGGCGCTGGCGAGGCTGCATGTATGGTCACTGCGCTGGCGAGGCTGCATGTATGAGCATTGGTGCTGGCGAGGCTGCAATTATGGGCACTGGCGCTGGTGAGACTGCATGTATGGGCACTGGCGCTGGCGAGGCTGCATGTATGGGTACTGCAGTGACGAGGTTGCATGTATGGACACTGCACTGGCGAGGCTGCATTTAAGGACACTGTGCTGATGAGGCTGCATTTGTGGGCACTGGTAAGACTACATTTAATTTAAAAAAAATGTTCTGAGTTCAAAGCTGTTTATTTTAAATTTCAGCTTTTTTCCTGAAATTTCTGCCCTAAAATTTAAGTCCGTGTTATACGCCGGCGCATGTTATACGCCGATAAATACGGTAATTGTTGGCTTTACAGTTTATTTTCTTTCTCCTGTTTATATATTTGCAATATATATACAGTACACACTTCTTGCATAGTTTAACTGTTTGCTGTGTCATTGCTGTTATTTTATATTTCTCTTTTGCCACTGGGGTACTGCATATACAGTGCTTTGAAAAGTATTCATACCCCTTGATATTTTCCACATTTTGTCATGTTAAAGCTGGTAGAGACATACCAAAATGCAGATGTAATTGCAGTGAAAGGGGGTTCTACAAAGTATTGACTCTGGGGGGCTAAATACAAATGCACGCCACACTTTTCACACATTTATTTATTTTTTTAGATTTGAAAACCATTTATCACTTTCATTCCACTTCACAATTATGTGCCACTTTGTGTCGGTCTATCACTTAAAATCACAACAAAATACATTTATGTTTTTTGTTGTAACATGACAAAATGTGGAAAATTTCAAGGGGTGTGAATACATTCTCAAGGCACTGTACATCTGCAATAAATATTCCCCACCCAGCCAGGCCTGTCAGAATGTGTAGTGCTATTTAAAGAGTTGTGGGCACAGGAACAGGGGATACGTGAAGCAGTGGCTCCTTCAGGGGTAAGCGTTAAACAGTTATGGTATATGTGCAGTTACATTGGTCCAAGCTGAACCAATGTAGCTGTTAATAAAATATCCATGCAGTACCTGGAATTTATCTTTAAACTGATAAAAAGGATATATCAGAAGCGACACATCCTGGCATCTTTGGCAGTATTAGCTCTTTGTATAACACTTTTTGAGGAAAAGCAATATGATTCCAATGTCACAAAGCTTAAAGTAAACCTGTGGTTTGCTCATACAACAGAAAGCAACAGGTTTACCTAAAGCTGAACTCCATCTTTTGATATACATTGTTTGGGCCAAGCTACCCCAAATGAACTAACTATGCCCCTAACTAACATGTGAGGCCGCTGGATGTGCGGTATAACTGTATGTAGCTGCAGCTCCATACAGCATACCACACTGTGTTCCGGGTTTGTGCCGAAAACTTCCTATCTCAAACCTGGAACACAGTAGAGTCTATCACAGCGGTGCTCAGCCATTCAGAAAGGCGGGCTGATGATGTCACAACCTTTGACTCAGTCAGAGGAAGCTTTGTATGAGCCGCAGCTACATACAGTTTATTCCACACATCCAGCTTTAACTGTCATCCTTTACAGCCTTAAAAACTCACCTTTCCTCTGCTTTTGCCTATCGATTGAATTGGCAGGAGCCAAAAAAATATATCTGGTAAAAAGTATATGGATAGAAAATCTGCAGTTGGGGAGGAAGGAAACTATGTGAACATGTTGCTTTTCCACAGTTTCTGCTGGTGAGAAGCTGTGTTCCAGGCTGGTTGGACAACGGTTGAAGGATCTCCCTATTGGAACTGAATATTGCTGCAACATTCATGTGGAGGTATCTCTATATAGCTTGGGACTTTGATCTAGCAACTGTGTCTATGTGAAATAAGACAGACAGCGGAAAGTGTATATATATATATATATATATATATATATATATATATATATATATATATATATACTATATTTTTGGAGGGTTCTTATGGTATGGAAATCGTGCATTAATGTGCAGTCTGAAGTTTACCCGATACATGTTCCTGCGAGGGAGGGCCTAAACTCCAACGTGATAGACAGTTCTACACACATCTGACCTCCTCTGGACCAGAAACTTAATTTATATGCAAACAGGACTGTATGTTACATGCACCTGTGTGAAGGAGGTGAAGAGCCATAGATCCCTGCTGGGACAATCTGTATACCACTAGTCTACCTCCTCTGGACCACAGGTGACAATAGTCTCAGTTCCACAATCTGATTCCTTGATATGTTTAGACGATCAAGAATGATCATACTATACTTTTTTGACTATGGCTGTTTGACCATAAAGCCATACCTCAAAGTCTTTTTGCATATGTTCAAAGGAGCCTACACAAAGGCATACAAGAGAAATGACATGGCAGATTTTTCTCTAGAAAGAGTGGAAAGTAACGTGTATGACAAGGATCCTTCATATATATATTATAATAAACCCGGGACAAGTCTGCTCTTTCAATATAAGTCGACTATCTCTACCGTTGCAGCTTTATAACTGATGGACTTCCATAGAACTAATTTTTGCCAGATGGGTGGCCACCGACTATAATTTACATGATACATGATATATACGTATACAGTAAGATCATTGATATTTAGTCTAGTAACCTTAGTCACACTAAGATATATACGATCCAGAAAATAGGAGCAGGTCAGCTAGGACATGTTTTTAATATGTCTTGTGACACATGTTATATATGTGGATTTTATATTTTTGCAATAAAGGTTTGGTTTTGTATGTGAATGGGAGTAGCTTCACATCCATATCCACTACTCTCCCTTTTTCTCTCTCATCTCCCTTCCCCACAGTATTATATGTTGGTTGCAGTAATTCCTCTGCTCCCAATTACTTTAATTAGATTACTGGTTAATTTCCCAAGATGGGAATCCTCTCTGTTCACAGAGGCCCTATTCTGGGTGGAGGCACTGCCAAAATTAATATCAAACCCACTAAACCTATTCTTCCACTTAGTGAAGTCTTTGATGCTCTTTTTTACCTACAAGTTTAATGCAATATTCTGTCTGGGGAGGGTCCTTGGTCATAAATACCCCTCTCCAAAAAAAAAAAAAAAAAAATGAAGAAGGCTACAAACTCCTAGTATGAGTGTGGTCTTATTTACCTATTAGCATGAATTTTACTGATTGGTAGTAGAAGTGCATTGTTTTTGTTTGAAACCAAGCCTAAAACAGCTATATGCAGTTTGAAAGAAATGGCTCAAGAGCATGTCTGTATTTTTAGTGGAAACCAGTGGTTTTGGATGTGCAATTGACCAGAAGTACATGAAACAGGAATGATTTTTTATTGGAACACCCACTCTCCTAAAATGAGAATAATGCCTTTGTAGCACCCTACAGGTAGGTCCTAGGTAAAAGTATAGTGGACCTTGGCTGCCTAACAGCAGGGCCACGATTTCAGCTGGACTGTCATGTCTCCCAGGTGAGGTTACTGAGAGGGGAGTCTCCCAACTGTCTCTGTGAGAGGATTCTCATTGGGCAGTGGAGGAGACCCAATCAGTGGCCCAGTCAGGCTTGTATCTACCCCAGAAGGCAGATTCTGCCGCAGAAGATTCTGGGAGTGGGTATAGGTTTGAAGGGAACGCATGACGCAGCGTCTTTGGCGGGAAGCAGAGTCCCAGGAGGGAGAGTACGGCTGTCTCTCCACCTGTCAGAAGGAACGGGAGTCTCGGGTGGCTACCTGAGAGTTGCAGAGTGAGCTGAGCTGCAGAGGGGATCCGGTGTGCCAAGGACCAGTGGAGAAAGAGGGGTTCAGTTCCAGGAAAGCCTGCCAAGGTCGTGAGTACTGTGAACTGCCCCAAGGGGTCTGCCTAGTGTAGAGGGGACCACTCCAGTGAAGTTCCCAGGGATCCAGGAGTCTGCTAGCTGTAAAGGGGGTGCCTAGTCCAAGGACCCTGAAGTGTTAGAGGGGGTACCTAGTCAGAGGACCCTGAAGTATGAAAGGGGGTGTCAGCAGTTGGGCCCTGAAGAATCAGTGTACAGTAGTTAAGAGTTGCAGCAGCACAAGCAGTGACAAGGAGCTACCTCAGTCAGTGAAGAGCCGAAGAGAGCTGTTCAGTGACTTTTGAGCTAATTTGAGTATCAGGAGTCAAGTGTTATACAGTCCTGGATCTTCTGAGTTAACAAACAAGTTAAAGTCGAGGTTCCAGCACAAGTTTAGTATCGCAGTATTTGTAAGCGTCAGGAAGCACTGGTCAAGACAGCGCCAACGTTCTGTTTAGTGTCCCAGTTAAAGCTAGTTGAGCCAGAGGAGTATCCCACTCATTCCCTTCTCCCATCCCCTAAATACAATAAACAAAACAAACCAAAGATTCCACAATGGTCATTGTCTCAATTCTCACACCTGGGTTCACAACTTAAATGTGTTGGAAGTGTCACCGGTAACGATGGCAGACCCATATCAGGCTCAAGGCCTGGAAATATTGCTACACCTTATTTTTGGGATTTGTGATATATAGCAATTACGCTCTGTTCTAAGAAGGCTCATGCTGTGATTGTTTGTACTGGTTTAGTGGGGGACTTTTTGGTTCCTTCTGATTCACTGAACCATAAATTGCTGGTTTATACTTTTTTTTGTTGCTCCCTGAGTCCTACTTCATAGAAGCCATTTCCATGCTCTGCATTGTGATGACCACCAAGCCTAAAACAGCTTATTATGTTTTTGGAAAAATAGCTCTTCAATATAAGGCTTTATCTGTGCTGAACCAGTAGTTCTGGATGTACAGTTGTCCACAGGGGCATAAAGGAATGATTTGCATGTTTATATCCACTATCCTAAAATGAGGAATAAGCCTCTTATTTGTGGGGTCTGGGGCTAAATGGGACATGTAATGGCACTTTTCCACTGCAAGTACCGGCTCGGCTCTACTCGGCCCTGCTTGGCCCGGTTTGCTTTTCCACTGCTGGTACCGCATGGTACGGTGTTGGAACGGTTCGGTACGGTACGGTATGGTTTGCTTTTCCACTAAAGTAGTACTAAAGTTAAGTGGGTGGGATAACAACGGGGTGGGTGGGATTCTCTGACCAATCAGTGGCTAGTAGTGACTGCATGCAAAGGATTGTGGGATATGGTACCGGGTATGGTACCTGTTGGAACCACAATCGAGGTGGTACTGTTTTTGAGAGCCGTACCGTTTGGTTCCATGCAGTGGAAAAGCGCCGCCGTACCGTACCGTACCGAACCGTTCCTACACTATACCATGCGGTACCAGCAGTGGGAAAGCACAAAAGCGAGCCGAACCGTTCGGTTCCATGCAGTGGAAAAGCGCCATAAATAGCTTCTTTTCTAAGAAGTCCTGGAAGTGTTTTTGGATCCTTTTAGCACATCCATGATCAATTGGGTTAACCAACATTATCTTACTTAATGTGAAGTATTGGGCTGATCCTCTCTTGGAAATGGTTGGCCTTGAAACATACTTAGCTTTATTGGTTTTAGCTCATTGACCATAGACAACAGATGCATATGCACACATTATATACCTACCCTGCCTCTATAAATACTGTTGTGAAGCTTAGTTTAAAAGTGTAATTATAACCAGAATTAAATAACCTTGCAGAATGTTCTACTGTTCTTTTTCATGCTCATGTAATTGTCTTACATTCAATGACCATAATGCTGTATTGTCTTGTCATGCATCTCATTATTGAAAATGCTGTTGATATTCATATAAAAATGGCATTATATTATTTCACTATGTAAGAAAGCAAAGAAACATTTTCTATGTATATACAATGAGACAGATGCCTAAAGGTTAGTCAGCATTGTATGATCCTGCTGATGTTTTACTTTGCGATATGCATTTTTAAAGACTGATTTGCTGGTTTCCCCATTGTGCTTTAACCATTTCTGGACCGGGAGGATTTGCCCCCCGTAATGACCAGGCCATATTTTGCGATTCGGCACTGCATTATTTTAATAGACAATTGCGCGGTCGTGCAACGCTATACCTTATTAAAATTCATATCCTTTTTTCCCCCACAAATAGAGCTTTCTTTTGGTGGTAGTCGATCACCTGTATGATTTTTATTTTTTGCGCTATAAACAAAATAAGAGCGACAATTCTAAAAAAAAAAAACTAAATTTTTCACATTTTGCTATATAACATTCGCAAAAATAAATTTAAAAATCAAAATGTTTTAACATTTTATGCCAATTTGTTTTCTGCTACATATTTTTGGTAGAGAAAATTGCAATAAGCGTATTTTCATTGGTTTGCGCGAAAGTTATTGCGTCTACTAACTACAGGAAAGATTTATGTAATTTCTATTGTTTTTTTTTTAGTTTTTTTTACTAGTAATGGCGGCGATCTGCGATTTTTTGCAGGACTGCGACATTGCGTCTGACAGATCGGACCCCTGACTGACATTTTTGACACTTTTGGGGGGACCAGTGACATTACTACAGTAATCAGTGCTAAAAATATGGACTGTTACTGTAATAATGACACTGGCAGGGAAGGGGTTAACATTGTGGGGGATCAAGGGGTTAAATGTGAGCCTAGGGGAGTGATTCTAACTGTGGGGGCGTGGCTTGTGAAATGACCATAGAGACCTGTGTTCCTATATAGAAGGATCACAGGCGCTCTATGATCATTCCAGGGAGAAGAACGGTAATCTGTGTTTACAACAGCTAACCGTCCTTCTCTCTCAGTGGGGGGAACGATCGCGGGTGTCAGGCCGCAATTGGAGCCACCTGCCCGCTTCATCAGCTTCCTCGCTGACAAGCTCGGGCGGGAACACGCCGCTGGCGGAGTGCGCTCTCCCCCTATCCTCCTGCGCGCGACTGACATATAGCTACGTCGGTTTGCCCAGGAGCGGCTGCCTGCCGCAGTATAACTGCGGCGGGCGGTCGTAAAGCGGTTAATAATGGGACCTACTGTATAGCATGTTTGTGGTGCCTTTTTCTCACTGATGTTTCTTCTTTCAGCCTCTATTGACACTAAATAATATATCATTTTTCCACTGACCCAGTATCTGGTCTTTCTGACTCATTTTTAGATTCCACTAAGACCAATCCAAGTGGCTGTTGATTTATTCTAAACAGAAATCTTTACAATAATGTGGAAAAAATAGATATGAACCCCCTATGGGTGGGACTTTTTAGGGCATTGAATGGAAAAATATGTAGAAAATATATAGAAAATATTTATTAAATGGATATAATAGTAACAACATATACAAGAGATAAAAATAAATGCAGAATTACAGAAGACAATAATGGTTGTTACACTGATAGCCCAGAATCTGTAGAGTAACAGACAAAGCACACCCAACGTGTTTCAAGATATTTGGAGGTTTTCTCTTCGTAAGGGGTGAAGGGTTTAGGTACAACAGTATCCACAAAAAATGTACAACCAACAACGGTAACCGCATGTGATTTAACCACTTAAGCCCCGGAAGATTTTACCCCCTTCCTGACCAGGGTTTTTTTTGCAATTTTTTTACTGCGTGACTTTAACGGACAATTGCGCGGTCGTGCGACGCTGTACCTAAACGAATTTGACGTCCTTTTTTTCCCACAAACAGAGCTTTCTTTTGGTGTTATTTGATCACCTGTGCGATTTTTTGATCATGCGCTATAAACAAAAAAAGAGCATCAATTTTGCAAATATAACCATATTTTTCACTTTTTTTATATGAAATTCCCCCCAAAAAATGTAAAAATCCAAATTTTTTAACATTTTCAGCCAATTTTTTGGGCTTTTTTTGCTACATATGTTTGGTAAAAAAAATTGCAAAAAGCGTATTTTGATTGGTTTGCGCAAAAGTTATCGCGTTTACTAACAAAGGGAGAGATTTTTGTCATTTTTGGTGTTTTTTTTTAACGAGTGATGGCGGCGATCTGCGTTTTTTTTTGCGGGACTGCGACATTGCGGCGGACAGATCGGACCCTTGACTGACATTTTTGACACTTTTGGGGTTACCAGTGACATTACTGCAGTAATCAGTGCTATACATATGCACTGTTACTGTAAAAATGACACTGGCAGGGAAGGGTATTAACTGTATTGGAGAGGGAGGGGTTAAGTGTGTCCTAGGGGCGTGTTTCTAACTGTGATTGGACATGGCTACTAGTGTAAAAACAGAGATCAACGGTTCTACATAGTAGAACCGTCTGATCTCCATTTTTACACAGGGGAGAATGACAGGCGGCTTGTTTACATTAGCCGCCTGCCTTTCTCCCTTTCCGGCGAACGATCGCGAGTGACCGGTGGACATCGGGTCCGCCGGTCACACGCACTGACTTGTTAGGGAACGAGCCAGGGCGGGTGCGCGCCTCAGCGCGCGCCCGCTATTGACTCACAAGCGAGTGACAGGCTAGTGACGTACCGGTACGTCCCTTTGCCTGGCCGAGGCTGACCGCCGCAGTATATGTACTTGCGGCGGTCGGCAAGTGGTTAAAAGCATACACAGGACTAATTGTACTTCAGGTGCTCGGACAGTGAGAGCCACACAGGAAGGGACCAGGCCAACATGGAAGGGACCACTCCACCAACAGGGCCAGGATGGAACCTGTGTATAAAGAGGACCTAGGGTAAACAGCTCATAGTGGAGTCGCCTTATCCAACAGGGCTATGCATAGGTGGAAGGGAACAGGAAACACCAGCCCCAAACAGAACCAAGGATCCAGCTCCTGTTAATTAATGCTACTTTGTAACAGGGGAACAGAGTGACACAAGCTGCTGCAGCACTGCTTGCATTACAATAGTGTGTTGCTCTTTAGTTCAAGTATTACAGTGAGAACAATTTTTACAATCACTTTTCACAAGTAACTATTTATGTATTATGTTGGCCAGCCTTTCTCAAACTTTTTACCTCTCAAGGAACCCTTGAAATAGTTTTCAGGTTATCAGGGAACCCCAGCTAAAAAGGATTATACCTAAAATTTATGGTACAAGAGCATGATCAAAAAATTAAAGTGATTGTAAATTCTCGTCTTTTATTCTATAAAAACAAACAACCATTTTATACTTACTTCCTCTGTGTAATGGTTTTGCACAGGGCAGGCCAGATCCTCCACTTCTTGGGTCCCACTTCGCTGCTCCTGGCCCCTCCCCTAGTCCGTAGGTTCAATATTGAGTTGGCCCACCCTTTGCAGCTATAACAGCTTTAACTCTAATGGACCTTGCTTTGTGCACTGGTCCAAATCATTTGGTGGAGGGGGGATTATGGTGTGGGGTTGTTTTTAAGGGGTTGGGCTTGGCCCCTTAGTTCCAATTAAGATAACTTTTAGGCTGCATTCACACTTGAGCGTAGCGTTTTACCGCGTTTTTTACCACGTTTTTAACCGCGATTTTTACCTCGATTTTACCGCGATTTTCAGGCGTTTTTTCCAGGCGTTTTTGGAGGCAGGCATTGACATCTTTAAAAAACGCTGGTAATCAGCCCAAAAAGAAGCTCATGTACTTTTTTCAGCTACAGGCGTTCTGCAAAACGCTCAGATGTGAACAGGGGCCATTTAAATGAATGGGGTTTTACTTTTTGGGCATTTTGGAACTTTTTTTTTGCGTTTTTGGAGCTGAAAAACACTCAAAAACGCCCAGGTGTGAATGGAGCCTTAAGGTGTTAGCATACCAAGACATTTTGGACAATTTCATGCTCCCAACTTTGTGGGAACAGTTTGGGGATGGTCCTTTCCTGCTCCAACATGACTGCGCACCAGGGCTCAAAGCAAGGTCCATAAAGACATGGATGAGCAAGTTTGGGGTGGAGGAACGTGACTGGTCTGGCCTAACCTAAACCCAATAGAACACCTTTGGGATGAATTAGAGCGGAGACTGCGAGCCAGGCCTTCTTGTCCAACATCACTGTCTGACTTCACAAATGTGCTTCTGGAAGAATGGTCAAACATTCCCATAGATACACTCCTAAACCTTGTGGACAGCCTTCCCAGAAGAGTTGAAGCTGTTATAGCTGCAAAAGGTGGGCCAACTCAATATTGAACACTACAGGCCCAAGACTGGGATGGCATTGTAGTTCATGCGCGTGTAAAGGCAAGTGTCACAATACTTTTTGGCAATATAGTGCATATTTGATATTATTGTATTATTATTATTTTTAATTATTTTGTATATTTTTTTTTAGATTGTTTTATATTATTTTTGTATAGGGAGGGGCTCCTTCTGTCGGGAGGAGTGGGGCGCAAAGCAGTTGCCCCTTTTGCACCCTTATAAATCTAGCACTGTCTCTATTGGTGGTCAGTGGATATATTCGTTCCCTTGCATTTGTGGTCAGTGAAGGTGGGGTATCAAATCCACCATTGTTCGCTGCTCAAGGAACCACTAGGAACCTCAGAAGGAACCCTAGTTGAGAAACATTGATGTTAACTATTCGCATTGCCTGTCCCTTTAGTGAATAGGGACAGGCTAGGTGAATGAATACATGGACATAGGGGAATCGCTCAGTCATGATACTACAAACTGTAGTTACTACATGTGAGCCCATCATTATTAGGTAAGCCAAACAAACAAAACAGGGAATAGAACTACACTTATAGCTAGTTAAAACAACAAAAACATTTGAAAATGTACCATACCTTTTTAGTTTGATTACTGTACATTTAGTAGAAATCTGTTGCAGTAAATTATCAAAATCTGAATATTTATGACCAGCTTTGGACATCCTAACAAAGCATATAATAGTTCTGATTTCAAGCATGCTGGAGTGTATGAGCCCATTTAGAATGTGCTGGAGGGTGATAACAAGCTACTCAGGCAGTTTAATGCACTTCTTACAGCAGATGGATATTTTCCAAATTGTCAGATCACCCTTTTTGTCAAGCAGATACTCATCCTTTTCTCTTCTATGGAGAAGAATGACAAATCCAAACTAAACACATGAAGAGCTGTCAGCATCAAAGATGGATCAAGTCAAGAACGGTTGCTCCGTAGACTTACACAAGGACAGGCATATATCTCCCTGCCTTCTGGGATATATTACCTTGTCTTTGTCCTTGGCCATAAAAGGGACAGCCTATACGTTTGCTTTACAGTAGCCTGATGCATCTCTGTAAATGGCAGTGAGGCAAAGGGCTCGTATGGATGACACATCTCAAAAATCTGAAAAATACACAGAGATGCAGCTTTTAAAAGTTGCATTTTTTTGTAGACTATTATTGGATTTTTTATTTTTACACTTGAGCTGCCTAAACTGGAATGGAACAACTAAGTATACTGGTGATAGACCAGAGTGTGACAAAACTCATACACCAGGGCTTATAGAGGAGGCTTTAATGCTGAAATAGTGTCCTACAAAAATAAATACTACTTTACCATATTTTCCTCCTTATTGCATCTATTTGATGCTAAGCTCTTTCAGCCTCCTTCAAATACTTCCTGCCTACATGCATTTGCTCCAGAATCAGCTGCACACCATTGCTCTGGACCGGTTTCCTGATAGTGACAACAGTGGCTCATGCTTGTGCAATGAGTGTTGGCACAGTCAATTGTAGTCCTAAAGCGGAGTTCCACCCAAAAGTGCTTCCGGACCGGCCGCCGCAGATATACTGTGGCAGGCTGGCCCTCCTGCGCGAACGGACGTAGGGCTACATCGGTCACGCGCCAGCAGCTAGGGGGTGAGCGTGCGCTGCCGGTGGCGCGCTCCCGCCCCCACTCAGCAGCTGGCACCTGCGATCGCTCCCCGCTGAGAGAGAAGAACGGTCAGCTGTTGTAAACACAGCTGACCCTTCTTCTCTCTGGAATGCTCACAGAGCACCTGTGATCCTTCTGAATAGAATCACAGGTCTCTATGGCCATTCAATACAGTTAGAAACACTCCACTAGGCTCCCATTTTACCCCTTAATCACCCACAGTGTTAACCCCTTCCCTGCCAGTGTCGTTATAACCGTAACAGTGAATATTTTTAGCACTGATTACTGTAGTAGTGTCATTGGTCCCCCCAAAAGTGTTAAAATGTCAATTAGGGGTCCGATCTGTGCGACGCAATGTCGCACTGCCACTAGTAAAAAGCAAAACAAAATAAAAATTACATAAATCTTTCCCGTAGTTAGTAGACGCAGTAACTTTTGTGCAAACCAATCAAAATACGCTTATTGCAATTTTTTATACCAAAAATATGTAGCAGAATACAAATTGGCCTTAAATGTTAAAAAATGTGATTTTTATTGGGAATGTTATATAGCAGAATGTGAAAAATATTGTTTTTTTATTTTTCAGAATTGTCGCTATTTTTTTGTTTATAGTGCAAAAAATAAAAATGGCAGAGGTGATCAAATACCACCAAAAGAAATCTCTATTTGTGGGGGGAAAAAAAAGGACATCAATTTTATTAGGGTACAGTGTCGCACAACTGCGCAATTGTCCGTTAAAGTAACGCCTATATTTGCTCAGTGGAAGCAGGCTGACCCCCCAGCGGTTTCACAGTGGAAGGCGCTGGTGTACTCAGTTTTACCTCTGTACAAACTTACAAATATGGGTAGAAGGTGTCCCTCTAAATTTGATAAGATTTGGGGATCTTGGGTAGACCCTTGCCGTAGGGTAAAGGTAGCTTGTTAGAGAACTTGTGTCCTGCTCTACTTCTTCGGCGCTTCTTCCTCCCCCCCCCCGTTCCAATTCCCTTTTCTTAACTGCTCCCCCGGCCCCCCTTCTCGCTCTGCTCCCCAACGGGCTATTCTTTCTTTCCCTTCCCTTGGACTCTTTTCTGAATGTACTTGAGCCGATGCATAGTTTTTTTACTTTTATACCTTGCAATTTTTAATACTTAGCTGTGATAATACCGGTTTTGTGCAATGTTGCCCTCTCTGGAATCCTTGTTTCTGTATAATTGCTTATTCTTTTTGGACTATGTATGTGCACTTTTCTTGAGATAAATAAAACTTTCTGTTAAAAAAAAAAGTAACTTAGTGCCGAATCGCAAAAAATGGCCTGGTCATTAAGGGGGCAAATCCTTCCGGTCCAGAAGTAGTTAAGGACTCCTAAACATAGAAACATAGAATGTGTCGGCAGATAAGAACCATTTGGCCCATCTAGTCTGCCCAATATATCTGAATCCTATGAATAGTCCCTGGCCCTATCTTATATGAAGGATAGCCTTATGCCTATCCCATGCATGCTTAAACTCCTTCACTGTATTTGCAGCTACCACTTCTGCAGGAAGGTTATTCCATGCATCCACTACTCTCTCAGTAAAGTAATACTTCCTCATATTACTTTTAAACCTTTGCCCCTCTAATTTAAAACTGTGTCCTCTTGTGGTAGTTTTTCTTCTTTTAAATATGCTCTCCTCCTTTACCGAGTTGATTCCCTTTATGTATTTAAAAGTTTCTATCATATCCCCTCTGTCTCTTCTTTCTTCCAAGCTATACATGTTAAGGTCCTTTAACCTTTCCTGGTAAGTTTTTTCCTGCAATCCATGTACTAGTTTAGTAGCTCTTCTTTGAACTCTCTCTAGAGTATCTATATCCTTCTGGAGATATGGCCTCCAGTACTGCGCACAATACTCCAAGTGAGGTCTCACCAGTGTTCTGTACAGCGGCATAAGCACTTCTCTCTTTCTACTGCTTATACCTCTCCCTATACATCCAAGCATTCTGCTGGCATTTCGTGCTGCTCTATTACATTGTCTTCCCACCTTTAAGTCTTCTGAAATAATTACTCCTAAATCCCTTTCCTCAGATACTGAGGTCAGGACTGTGTCAAATATTCTATATTCTGCCCTTGGGTTTTTACGTCCCAGGTGCATTATCTTACACTTATCCACATTAAATTTCAGTTGCCAGAGTTCTGACCATTCTTCTAGTTTTCCTAAATCCTTTTCCATTTGGCGTTTCCCTCCAGGAACATCAACCCTGTTACATATCTTTGTGTCATCAGCAAAAAGAAAAACCTTACCATCGAGGCCTTTTGCAATATCACTTATGAAGATATTAAACAAAATTGGTCCCAGTACAGATCCCTGAGGTACCCCACTGGTAACATGACCTTGTTCTGAATGTTCTCCATTGACCACAACCCTCTGTTGTCTGTCACTCAGCCACTGCCTAATCCACTCAACAATATGGGAGTCCATGCTCAATGACTGCAGTTTATTGATAAGTCTTCTATGTGGGACAGTGTCAAAAGCCTTACTAAAATCTAGATATGCAATGTCTACTGCACCTCCACCGTCTATTATTTTAGTCACCCAGTCAAAAAAATCTATAAGATTTGTTTGACATGATCTCCCTGAAGTAAACCCATGTTGTTTTTCATCTTGCAATCCATGGGATTTAAGATGTTCCACAATCCTATCCTTTAATAGGGTTTCCATTAATTTGCCTACTATTGATGTCAGACTCACTGGTCTATAGTTGCTCGATTCCTCCCTACTACCTTTCTTGTGAATGGGCACGACATTTGCCAATTTCCAATCTTCCGGGACGACTCCTGTTACTAATGATTGGTTAAATAAATCTGTTAATGGTTTTGCCAGCTCACCACTAAGCTCTTTTAATAATTTTGGGTGTATCTCATCAGGACCCTGTGACTTATTTGTCTTCACTTTAGACAGCAATCTTAGAACGTCTTCCTCTGTAAAGACACATGCATCAAACGATTCATTAGTCATCCTTTCAAGTGGAGGTCCTTCTCCTTTTTCTTCTGTAAAAACTGAACAGAAGTATTCATTAAGGCAGTCGGCTAGCCCTTTATTCTCTTCTACATACCTTCCGTCCTTTGTTTTTAATTTAGTTATTCCTTGTTTTAATTTCCTTTTTTCATTTATATATCTGAAGAATGTCTTATCCCCCTTTTTCATAGACTGAGCTAGTTTTTCTTCTGCCTGCGCTTTAGAAGTTCTTATAACTTGCTTGGCCTCTTTCTGCCTAATCTTGTAGATTTCCTTATCTTCATTGCTCTGGGTTTTTTTATAATTACAAAATGCTAGCTTTTTATTTTTAATGATTTGGGCCACTTCTGCTGAGTACCACAGTGGTCTCTTCCTTTTTTTGCTTTTACTGACAAGTCTAATGCAATTTTCTGTTGCCTTCAATAATGCACCTTTTAAATAGTCCCATTTCTCCTGGACTCCATGTAATCCGTACCAGTCTGATAAGGACTCATTTATGACTAATTTCATTTTTGAAAAGTCTGTTTTTCTAAAATCTAAAACTTTTGTTTTTGTGTGGTGTGACTCTTTTAACCCCCTGACATGCCACATTTGGCATGTCATTTCTTTTGGAGGGGGGTACCTAGATTTGACCGGTACCCAGCTCCCACTTCCGCTCAAGCCACCTAGGCGGCTTGAGCGGAAGTTCTCCCCTCCCTCCCTGCAATCTTCTCAGACATGTCACAGGTCCCAGAAGGTTGCCCAGCCATTCAGGACGCGCAGCGCAACTTGCACATGCACAGTACGCATGTGGCTGTGAAGCCGTAAGCTGTCACAGCCGGGTGCCCACACTAATGATGCCGGGGAGAGGAGAGGGAGAGAAGCGAGGGTTTGGGCGGCTGCATTGCTGGACCGTGGGACAGGTGAGTGTGTGTTTATTAAAAGTCAGCAGCTACACTTTTTGTAGCTGCTGACTTTTAATAAACACAGAAAGAGCTGGAACTCCACTTTAAAGTATAACCCAAGGAAAAACTTTTTTCAGTTTTGTCCAATCTGTGCCCCATCAGTCCCTCTATTTGTCCTTTATTCTTGGTATCACTGAAAGTGAAAGAAAAAAACAAATTTAGGGTTGTCACCAGAAGAGTAATATAAGGAAAATCTCCTAATGGACACTAGTTCTTCTGACCCTTGTGACATCCAGGGATTTCCTCACTTTAAAGGATTTCCTCCAACTTCCTGTATTGTTTATGGGACAGGAAGTGAAGGGAAATCCCCCTGTTACTACTATTCCCTGCTTAGCCACTAGATGGCGTTTTCCCCTAAAGTATATGTAGTGAGTGAGTCACCAGGTGGGTGAAGTTCAGGTGGAGAATAAGAAAGGAGCTAGGCTCCCAGCTGACCCCCATGGGACTTTGTGGGGCCTTATCTGCCTGCAGGTGGAGCGCCCAGTGATGGGTATTTCCTGGTTTGGGAATACCCAGAGAGGTCCTTGTGTCCTGTATGATATTTGACTTCCTACATCCCCAATGGGACAAAAAAACCTGACAAGGGTTATAACTCCCTTTATTTTATCCAAAATGAAAAAAAAAAAAAAGTTTTACCCTTAGTTCTACTTTAACCAATGGCGCATGTCACAGGATAGGAGTGTGATTGCCTGAACAAAGACCTTAAAGTACAACTATAGGCAAAACTTTTTTTTTTTCTTTTTGGATAGAGTAAGAGAGAGGGGGGGGGGGGTTATAACCCCTGTCAGATTATTCTTTGCCACCTGTGTCCCATTGGGGGGATTTCTATTAACTTTCTGCCCCATAGCCAAAACAGGAAGTAAGAGGAAATCCCTGCAAATTAAGGGATTACCTTGAGTACCCCCAGGTCACCAGTACTAGTCTCCCCATTGGAAGATTTCCCCTCTATTACTTTTCTGGGGATTTTCTTTTACATTCACCTTCAATGTTAATGATAAACAGGGCAAATAAAGAGGGTGACAGACAGCAATAAAAAAATAAAAACAAATAGGTGTTCTAATCAATTTCCACTCTATTTAAAACTAGAAAAATAAACTAAAAACGACTATTTTTTTCTTCAGTTTAGGCCAATATGTATTCTGCTACATATTTTTGGTAAAAAAAATCCCAATAAGTGTATACTGATTGGTTTGCGCAAAAGTTATTGTGTCTACAAACTAGGGGAAAGATTTATGTCATTTTTATTGCTTTATTTCTTTTTTTTTTACAAGGAATGGCGGCGATCAGCGATTTTTAGCGGGAATGCGACATTGCGGCATACAGATCTACACCTAACTGACACTTTTGGGGGGACCAGGGACATTACTACAGTAATCAGTGCTAATAATATTCACTGTTACTGTACTGACACTGGCAAGAAAGGGGTTAACATTGTGGGTGATCAAGGGGTTAAATGTGAGCCTAGGGGAGTGATTCTAACTGTGGGGGGCGTGGCTTGTACTAATGACACTGGCAGGGAATGGGTTAACACCAGAGGCGATCAAAGGGTTAAGTGTGTCCCTAGGGGATGCTTTCTAACTGTGTGGGGGATGGACTCACTGGATGAACACAGAGATATGTGTTACTGAATAGGAGGAACACAAGATCCCTGTGTTCATCTCTGACAGAACAGCGGTCTGCCTTGTTTACATAGGCAGACCGCCGTTCTGTCTCCATGGGGAGCGATTGCGGGTGGCCAGCGGACATTGTGTCCGCCGGAGCAGCTAATTGGCTCCCCCTCTGGCCAATCGGTGCGTGTGTCCCACTATCTACTACAGGTACGTTGTTTTGCATGATAGAGCTGCCGTGGTAAAACTACAGTGGCCGGCCAGCAAGTGGTTAATGGCAGAGTCACTGGGATTTTTTATTTCTTTAAAGCAACATCATTTAAAATAATTGCATTTTTGGAGATTACATTAAAATGTTAAAGCTCATTTGAGATTTTAGTGATTGAGATTAGATCTAGTTTTCTATTGATTTTTGTTTCATGTCTATGCAATGATAAAGGTTAATCAGATGCAAAGGTCCACTCTCTGTCTCTACTTGTTGTGTACAGGCCGACTATGCAAATATTTGGAGCCCAACCTTTACAATACAAGTATCCGGAGTACCAAAGCCATTTTGTCACACATCCTTACAAATTGATCAATCCTCCGTGCTCAGAGGTGGCATTGTAAATATCATTTTATTAGTATAGTAATAGGCTAACTTTTCTATGTCTTTGAAGAGTTTTTCTTCTGATCATAACTACTCCAACAAAGTATTAAACAAAGGTAAAAAAGCAAGATGAAGACTGGGAATAGGAAAGACATAGGCAAAAGTTAAGGATTTTGATGTACGTACCATACAAAAAAGAAGTGACTCAAGTTTACCATACATTGGGTAAATCCCATTGGTAAAAGCTATCATGGTGCTGTAATCTGGAGGGGTTTTGGCCCTCAGCCTCAGTAGCACCATCCATATCTTCACAAGTAATGGACAATAAAAGAAACAAGGAACTAGGACTTTTCAGGTGCTGCACAAATACACATAAAAATGTAACAAAGAAGACTTTTTTTTTTTTTTATATACTGGAAATTGATTTAGAATTCCCAGAGTGGCAATTTTAAAATGACTAAGTCTCCATTCACACTACTGCGACTTGTCAGGCGACTTGTCAGCCTGACAAGTCGCGGTCCCTCGCGGTCCATGCAGTGCTACAGGACCCGTTCTAATAGGAGGGACACAAGTCGCTCCGACTTAGAAAAAGGGTCCTGTACTACTTCGGGGCGACCTCGGAGCGACTTGCATAGACATTCATTATATGAAGTCCGTGCAAGTCGCGCCGAAGTCGCGGTGCCCGCGACTTCACAGGTCGCCCCCGAAGTCGTGCCGCTTCAGTGTGAATGCAGTCTAAGCGGCTCAGACCAAATTGCCTCCCAGCTGGCAATACTTCTATACCCCTCTGGTAGAACGAGCCGGGTTTTTGGCTTTTATTAATTGGCATACTATTGTAGCACCCTCCAAGTCAGGTGCTAGGTAAAAGCATAGGATTGCTCTCCTGCTTATCCGGGAGCAGCATTTCTAGTTAGGCCTGTTACATGTGTCCAGGTGTGATTCACTTGGTCTAAGGGAGTTTCCCCACTGTATCCAATAGGGGAGCCTGTTGGACAGTGGAGGAAACCCAGCCAGTGACACACAGGCTTTTGTGGTTGTCCCAGTGGAAGGGCACAACTGCGGTGCATCCTGGGATTGGTCATAAAAGCCAAGGGCACATGTGACAGGGCGTCTTTGGCAGGAAGCCAGGTCCCAGGAGGAGGGTGATGGATGTCTCTTCTCCTGTCAATGTGGAAGGTGGTCACGGGCGGTCGGCCTAGTGGACCAGAAGTGTGGTGCTGAGCGAGGAGGTCCAGTGGATGCTGACCAGGGAGTTGAAGGCAGAGCAACCTGAGGAAAAAAGTGTCCGTGAGTACCAAGGGAGCTTGCCAGGCTCCTGCCCAGGAAGGGAACCACTACAGTGAGGGTCAGTGGATGAGAGCTAGCACACACAGCAAAGTGAGAAAGGGGGTGCCAGGTCTAGGACCATGAAGGTTCAACACAGCAGGATCATTTACATTATCTTCACTTCAGTGGCAGAGTAAGGCAGCGGCCTTGCTGTATACTCTATAATTAGAAGTTCTCTACATTGTGCATAGTTTGGAGTAAGTTGGTGTATCCCACTCATTCCCTTCTCCTATCCAAGTTCTAAAATAAAAACACAAAAAAACAAATCCCTGGACTGTTCCTTGACTGAGCCAAGTGTTAAAGTGATAATATTTTACAGACTGTTGCTATGTGTAACCCAGGGGAATCCATTATCAGCAGCTCCCTAGGGGGCAGGGCTACACTATCTTCATTTGTGTAGCACAGACAACAGACTGGGCTGGCCATTGGATCTCAGATTCCATTCCCTGATAGCCACATGGCAGCCAGGCACACAGAAATTCACAGTCACTCAAGTCAGGAAACAGGCCATGCTTGTCTTTATGCAGTTTATTTGCTGGTTTATCTGGGATGGGGTGAGGATAGGCTTTGGGATACTCCAAACTAGCAACAACAGAGGACACTAGTAACAGATCTGCTCCTTCAGGCTGTAACCACCCCCATGGATGCCGAGTTTAAATGAACCAAAGATGTAGGAAACCCCTCAACAGGTGTATAGTTCTGAGTCAAGGAACTGTAGTGAGCTCCCCCAAAGGTGGCAAGGACGGCCTCTAGGATCTCTGACGCTTGTGCTCACTGTGCCCTTGATGCTATAATGCCTCCTGTAGCGCCAGTCAGTCTCTGTACTCAATGCCTCCAGCCTGGATCTTCTGCACAGATTTCTACACTGCTTATGGGTACTCTGGACAGAGGTCCCACTGAGCTCTAACTAGAGCCAGGACCCCCCAAAAAAGAGACTTCTTCTATTCTGCCGAAGAAAGCCCAGGGGTGCCTTAGCCATCAGGCTACGTCTTACTCCTCAAGGGACTGCTATTCTAGGCCCCAGCCTATTAATACACATTAGCCCCCTGCTTGTCACTCTCCCGACCAGGGATTGGTTGAGGCTGTAAAAGTACCTAGGCCAGGGTCTCGCTCTCCCAACCACTATATCCCAGAACTCAGTGGGATACAGGGGAAAACCGTTCAGCCTGCATCAGCAGAACCCAAAACAGCCAAAAGCAATTAGATACATCTCCTTTCTTACAGGGAAGCCAAAAACTAAATGTATCTAACTCTAGCAACCTAACTGGGAAGGTGCTACATTTGCAAGGGGCAGGCTGGGGAGCAAATCTTAATCTTTTGGCACCGGCCGCACGCAAATATGCAGCCTCTCGGTGGATAGGCCTTGGCCCAGAGGGGCCGCATATTTGTGTGCATTAGTGCAAATACAGCTGTGCCGAGAGCACGCCTCCTGGCACAGTTACCGGAGGCTAACAGAAAGAGCTTTTATGGGTAAGTTTGATTCATAAAGTTCAGAAGCATGAAGAGGACAGGGCATCCCTGCAAGGGACATTTCAACAGGATCCAGCTGCTTGCACAACATGGGACATTCTTCTTTATGGGTAAGTTTGATCAATAAAGTCCAGAAGCAAAAAGAGGAGGGGGCATCCCTGCAAGGGACATTTCAACAGGATCCAGTTGCCTGCACAACATGGGACATTCTTCTTTATGGGTAAGTTTGATTCATAAATTTCAGAAGCAGGGAGAGGATTGGGCATCCCTGCAAATGACATCTCAATAGGACCCAGATGCCTGCACAACATGGGACATTCTACTTTATGGGTACGTTTGATTCATAAAGTTCAGACGCATGAAGAGGACAGGGCATCCCTGCACAGGGCATTTCAACAGGATCCAGCTGCCTGAACAACATGGGACATTCTTCTTTATGGGTAAGTTTGATTCATAACGTTCAGAAGCATGAAGAGGACAGGGCATCCCTTCAAGGGACATTTCAACAGGATCCAGCTGCCTGCACAACATGGAACATTCTTCTTTATGGGAAATTTTGATCAATAAAGATAAAGAAAATATGTATTTTTCTTTTTTTGGCTAAAATTTCACAAAAAATAAAAAGTAATTAAACCTGTATGCATTCACATCTATTTTTGGCATCTAATCTGGAAGTGCAGAAGTGGAAGAGTTAAGTAGTCACTGTACTGATAGCAGATGAAGATTCCGCGTGTTGTCATAGAAGCTGAGAGCAATTTGAACTTTGTCTGGTCTACCAGCATGTGGAAAAGGTAAATGCTTGCGCACTTCTCAATCAAGAGCCTATTCTAATGCGAGGCGAGTGGAAAAGCTCAAATAATATTCCCATATAGATATAGCTCGTAGTTCGTCTCCCACTGCCGGCTGTACACAGATCTACAGTGTAAATCCAGATATAAAGTCAGAGATGTCTATGTGGATGGGAAATGATGTAAACAAAATCTAGCTGCAGGAATGATGAACCCGGGGTTAAGCTCCGACAGGCATGAAATAGTAACTCTTCTAGTGCCACACAGAGCTGTAATATAGAAGAGGAAGGGTTATTAATAATACAACGCTTAAGGGAATTTCACAGTTATTCTTCACGCATGAAAAAGAATGTTGTTTAGTATAGAAAAACCAGAGCATGGAAAAGTATAGAAACCAAGCATGATATATATATATATATATATATATATATATATATATATATATATAGGCTGTCATTGCTGACAGTTCCTTCTGAAAATGCTCATTGCCTGACTGTGATTATGATGCAGCGCTGGGCTACTTTAACTGGCAATTGAACGGCCATGCAACACTAGATGCAAATTCAATTTTTTATCATTATTTTTTTGAAACAAATAGAGCTTTCTTTTTGGTTTCAATTTTATTTTAATAAGGTTTTCAAATATAGAAAAAAACTGAATTTTTGTAAAATCTTACCTGTAAAATTCCTTTCTCTGAGTCCTCCAACAGTCGCCGCCTCCTCTAAGTCATCACTGTTGGGTATTGACTTCCGCTCCGCAGGAGTAGCTAGGCATATAGACTTAGTTAAAAACAAAAGGCATTTGCATATACACACTCATGGGGGCTGTCCCATCTGGCCAATACCCCCCTGCAGTGACCAACTCTGTTTGGTAGCATAGCAGTAGGTAATAAGAACCCCAAAAGAGGGGCGGGGGCGGCGACTGTCGGAGGACTCAGAGAAAGGAATTTTACAGGTAAGATTTTACAAAAATTCAGTTTTTTTCTAAAATTTTTTAAAAATTCCATTTTCTCTTACGTCCTCCGACAGTCGCCGCCTCCTCTAAGTCATCACTGTTAAGATGTCCCAAAGCAACCGTAGAAAAGGCAACGCAGTACACATATCAGAGAAAGGAATCTTACATGCACCGTAAGAGAACCTTCTGGGCAACATAAAAAAACAATGCTCAACAGGAGCAACAGCCCAGGAAAGCAAATACCAACAACCAGGGACCCATAAAAAAACAAGGGTCCTTCATGGCACTGCCGCACTGAGAACCTTGCGGCCAAAGGAAGCATCAGCTGATGCCAGAACATCTACTTTGTAGGATTTGGAAAAGGTGTGCACCGACGACCAAGTCGTAGCCTTGCACACCTGGGCCACGAGGCCCGATGCCAATAGGCCCAGGACGCACTCAAAGATCTGGTAGAGTGCGCCTTAACAGGGAAGGGTGGAACCCGTTCCTTCAAAGCATAAGCCTGCTCAATGGTCTGTCTGATCCATTTGGCAATGGTTGCTGCAAACGCAGCCATGCCCTTCCGAGATCCCTCAGGAAGGACAAAGAGGGAATCCGTCTTCTGAAAGGACTCCGTAGACGACAGGTAAACCCTGATTGCCCTGACAACATCCAAGGAATGCAATGCAACCTCCTTGGGATGCTTAGGCTTCGTACAAAGCGAAGGCAGGACAATGTCCTCATTAAGGTGGAACTCAGTGATCCTTGGGAAGAAAGGACGGGGGTGGTCGCAAAACCACCTTATCCTTTTGAATTATCAAGTAAGGGGAGGGGCAAGACAACGCCCCCAGCTCCGACACTCTGTAAGCTGAAGTGATCGCCACTAAAAAAGCAACCTTTTTTGACAGCAGAGGCAACGATATCTCCCTGATGTTTTCAAAGGGAGCACACTGTAACACGGACAGAACAAAGTTCAAGTCCCATGGAGGTAAAGGCTCCTTCCTGGGAGGAGCCAAATGACGCACACCCTGAATGAAGGTGCGAATCAAGGAATGAGACGCCACAGGGCGTTGGAATAGGATAGCCAGTGCAGACACCTGGCCCTTGATCGTGGCCAGCGCCAGGCGCTGGTCCACTCCAGACTGGAGGAAAGCCAACACTCTTGACACCGAGTAAGAACGAGGGGAGAACCCCCTGGACTCACACCAGGCGAAATAAGCTTTCCAGGTACGGATTTTACCAGAGGAGGTTTTCCTAGCCTTGATTAGAGTAGGGATAACCTCAGGGGAGAGACCCTTGTCCCTCAGGACCTGGGTCTCAACAGCCAGGCCATTAAAGCCAGCGACTGTAAAACAGGATGGAAGATAGGTCCCTGAGACAACAGATCTTCCCGCATTGGCAGTCGCCACGGAGGCGCCACTGCCAGGTGAACAACGTCGGCGTACCAGGACCGGCGTGGCCAGTCCGGCGCCACCAGAATCACCAGGTGCAGTTCCGAGTTTAACCTGCGGAGGAACCTGGACAGCAACTGAATCGGAGGAAAGGCATACATCAGACGATACTGATGCCAAGGGGCCACTAACGCATCCGAGGCGTCCGCCAGCGGATCGCGCATTCTTGCCACGAACCTTTCCATCTTTCGGTTTAGCTGAGATGCGAACAGATCCACGTCTGGGGAGCCCCACTTCGCACACAGCATTTGGAAGACCTCCGGGTGTAGGGACCATTCCCCCTGGTCCAGGGTCTGGCGGCTCAGATAGTCGGCCTGCCAATTCTCCACACCCGGAATGTGAACTGCTGAGATCGCCGGGACATGAGTCTCGGCCCAAGACAGAATGTTGGTCACCTCCCGGGCACTCCTGGTGCCCCCTTGATGGTTGATGTAAGCCACCGCGGTAGCATTGTCCGTCTGTACCCGGACAGGACGACCTGAAGACGGTCCGACCTCTGGAAGAGACAGAGTTTTATCGCTCGCAATTCCAGCACATTTATTGGGAGGGGGGATTCCTCCTCCGACCAAGTGCCCTGGGCAGACAGGTTGCCGAGGACCCCACCCCAGCCCGACAATCACCGTCCATACCAACGGACGGAAGGACTTGCCCTCCGCCACCGATGGGGACTGGAGCCACCACAGAAGAGCCAATCTGGTCTGACGAGTCAATGAGACACTCAGATCCAGAGACTGAGGCAGTCTGTCCCACCTGGCCAGGATCTCCGCCTGGAGAACCCGCGTGTGAAACTGAGCAAAGGGTATCGCCTCGAAGGCCGACACCATCAACCCCAGGCCCCGCATACAGGCCCTGAGTGACGAGGACGGATTGTCCCTGAGGGACCTGAGCTCGTCCTGCAAGGTCCGGAGCTTTTCCTCCGGCAAGAACACCTTTGCCTGAGCAGAGTCCAGAATCATTCCCAGATAGGGAAGACGAACTGATGGAGACAACGTCGATTTCTGAACGTTGATGGTCCATCCGAATTCCTGGAGCGTCTGCACCTATGTGGACAGATCGCGCACTAGGTCCTGGCTGACACGCGATCTCAACAGTAGATCATCCAGGTATCCCAAGACCGCAATGCCCTGAGCCCTCAGCAGGCCCAGAACCGGCGCCAACAAAAAACCCTTGGTGCCGAAGCGAGACCGAAAGGTAACGCCACAAACTGGTAGTGGTCCTCTGCGATAGCAAACCGAAGGTACCGCTGATGACCCTCGAAAATGGGGATGTGCAGGTACGCATCCTTGATATCTATCGAAGCCAGGTATTCCCCTGGACTCAGGGAGGCCACCACTGAGCAGAGAGACTCCATACGGAATTTCCGAACGGGCACAAAGCGGTTCAGCGCTTTCAGGTCCAGAATAGGATGCACTTTGCCCTCCTTTCTGGGCACAGTGAACAGATTGGAGTAAAACACCCGAAACCTGTCCCGATGAGGCACCGGGACAATCACCCCTTGAACAAGAAGGTCCTGAACCGCTTGGTGCAGGTCCTGCAAACACCTCGGAGGCAAATGAAGATTTGAGGGAAAGAATCTGTCCGCCGGCCGGGAAAGGAATTCGATCTTTTACCCCGATCAAATTATTTCCTGAACCCACCTGTCCGAGATCCAGAGCAGCCAAGGTCGGAGGAAACCGCGCAAACGTCCCCCCACCCCTGAAATGGGTGAGGGCGCCCCTTCAGGCAGAGGCGGATTGGCTCGCCGAGCCGGCATTGCCGGACTTCTGCTTACCCGCCCAGGGCTTCTTTTGGCCGCCCTGGGTCTTGAAGGGCTTGCCCTTGGATTGGTTCCGAAAGGCACGAAAAGACCCCTGATTTGATCTGGGCGCAGAACCCCGCTTGCCCCGAAAGGACTTGTTCTTCGGGTTCTGGGGCAGCATGGTGCTCTTTCCCCCCGTGACGCCTTTCACCAGGGTATCCAACGCCTCGCCAAAAAGGCGAGATCCAGCATAGGTAAAATCAGCAACTGGCGAGGACTGACCAGCTCTTCAGCCATATCAGGCGCCGGTTAAGTACCGCGACACTAGACAGGCGCGCTACTAAGGGGGCCTCATTTAAGGCCGCATCACACAGATACATGATTCCTTGGTGGATTTGATCCACCATCTCCAGCCGGGCAGGCGGAACATCATCAGACACGAGGTTGCTCCTAAGCCCCTTAGTCCAATCAGCCACCGCCTGAGCCACCAACACGGACGCGAAAACGGGTTTGAGCAACGAGCCCGCCACCGTATAGGAATGGCGGGCCAGAGACTCCAACCGCTGGTCCGTGGGATCATGGAAAACCAGGGAATCCTCCGTAGGAATCAAGGTAGCCTTGTTTAACACGGCCACAGTGTGATACACCTGTGGGGGCACACACCACCGCGATTCCGTAGCCGGTGCAAAGGGATAAAGCAATTTGAACCGACTAGGCACCACGAATGGACGTTTTAAAGTGTGCCACATTTCATTAACAATTGTGTGTGTGTGGGTGGTTCCTGCGCTATCTGAGGCAATGTGGATTCCTTCTTATTGCTGCACCACGGCACTGGTACCAGGAACCAGTTGATACAGTAATTTAAATAGGGGGTTTTTGTGGCGCCCTTCAGAAGTGAATTTTGCTCAAAAATCTATAACTAAAATATCATACATACATTTGTAGTGGACGGATGAATAAAGTGCTGTTTTTTTTTTTTTAAAGTTTTCTGTATCCTTACAACTATGAATACATAGTGCTTCAATAACAAGTGTGTTTAAATAAATAAATAAACGAATATTCCCTTCTATAAAGTGCTAAAATATTCAAAATTTATAAAGTGCTTGGGTGCTGTAACTCTTCAATAAATACAAATAAATAAATAAGCAAGTATTCCCATCTATAAGGTGCTGAAACAAATATTCCAATTGATAAAGTGCTGGGTGCTGTGACTCTTCAATAAATATAAATATTGCCCCTCCCTCATCCTAATTGTCTGTTTTTTGTATTTTATTATTATTATTATTATTATTATACAGGATTTATATAGCGCCAACAGTTTGCGCAGCTCTTTACAATGTGAGGGAAGACAATACAGTTACAATACAGTTCGAAACAGGAGGAACTAGAGGACCCTGCTCGTTAGAGCTTACAATCTAGAAGGGAGGGTCAAGTGAAACAAATGGCAACAACAAGGGAGGGTCAAGTGAAACAAATGGCAACAACCATGGGGGATGGGTTGATGGGGGAAATGGAGGTACATTTATTGGGGGAAATGGAGGTACATTTATTAGGTGTTGGTAGGATAGGCTTCTCTGAAAAGGAGGGTTTTCAGAGACCGCCTAAAAGCTAATAGAGTAGGAGATAATCGGACAGATAAGGGTAAGGAGTTCCATAGGATTGGAGAGGCTCTGGAAAAGTCCTGGAGGCGAGCATGGGAGGAGGTGACGAGGGGGCTAGAGAGCAGATCCCACCCGATCCCTTCTTGCATCCACTCCAGCATCTCCATCCTTTCTCCTTTCCCCTTTTTCTTCTTGTGTTCTTTCCTTCTTTTCCTTTCCTTTTCTTCTTTTCTGATATTCCATCCTTCCTCCTCTCTTGTGGCTTATAGGGTATCTACCTCTCTCAGGACCTATATCTTCAGAGGGTGATTATAGGCAACCCCAGTTCATATGATTCAGGGGGGGGGGGGGGTTCCCCTTCCTGGTTTACAGAGGGCGTTTGTAACTTACATGGAGGTCCACGGCTATATTTTTCTGTGCTTTGCTTGCGGGCTGGGATTCTGTTCTGATCCTCGGACGTTTTAGTAATACTGTTTTAGTAACCATGCCTATCTCGTATTGCATTGTTGCCATTGTTATCGTTACGAAGTCCCTTCACGAGTGGGCTCTGTATATGACACATTGTATACCTTTCTTATGCAATATTTCCTGAGATTGTATGTTATTAATCTACATATGCCTTACAAAATAAAAAACTTTTGCAAGTAAATATAAATATTGCCAACAAAGTCTTTAAAACTCCTTTAACTCAAAAAAAATGTGATATAAGTTAATGTCCATTTATTCCAGACCACCATAAAACGAATATTTAACTGCGTGCCTTCAACTTAAATTCCAAAGTGCTTCCGTGCAAATAAAGGTGCTGTGACTTGCTCCTCCACCAGGTGTCACCACTAGGTGCTCTAAACTCTCACCTTAATGATGTAAATAAATCGCCTGTGTATATATATCTCTATCCCCCGGTCTGGTACTCCACGGCTCGCTTCTCTTATCTCAAGGGTCTTTTCCGTGGTCACGGGATACCTCTAGGGGTCCGTTTTTGGGGTCCTCCCGTCCTAGGGAATCCTTAACTGCTATCCCGATCTCGGGGCTCATCAAACACAAAGGGCCATCATGGTGCAGTATTTAAAACCAATTTATTCCAAATAAAACAAATGCACTTACATTTAGTTAGCTTCTTCTGGGCATATAAACAATCTAATTAGCGTTGGGAGAACTCCGCTCCGATTTCTAACGTCACTTCCGGTTTACGCGGCTCCTCCTACGCGTTAAGTCACGTCACGTGACTTCCTCAGGGAGTTTCATTAACAATGTAATGAAACTCAGTGGGACAGGGAAAAACTTGCGCCGACTTGCAGGTCCTGTGCGTCCCAAATGAGGACACAACGCCCGGAGGACTGGGCTCATCCTCCAAATGCAATGTTTCCTTAACAGAAACAATTAATTCATTCATGGTCGCCCTCTCTGCAGGCGACCCTGGGGAGGAAGTATCAACCCCCTCCACCTCAGCCTCCCCCTCAGACCCCAGCGGGTCCAAGGATGAGCGGGACCCTGAAAAGGGCACGCTCGCAGCAGCAGCAACCATATCACCATCTGAATCAGAGGAGATAGAAAATCTGGGCCTCTTTCTCGCAGCAAGTTCAGCCATCAGCATTTCCATATTTGACACCAAAGTTGCCACTACAGCGGCCAAATCAGGTCTCAGAGGGGCCACAGGCGAACTGGGGACCCCCACTAGGGCTGGGGGGGATTTGCTATCCTGAGAATCCATTGCCCAATGTGAGAAAAAAGAACAGTGCAAAAATTTGTACTACCCCTTTAAGATCGCTGCGGAGTGCGCAGCCCACCGCTACAGCTACAGTGATAAAAGACCCCCAAAAGGAGAAGAAAAAACTGAGCCAGAAGCGACAATACAGGAAAATATTGAGAGCGATAACCTGCAGAGTTCCGCAGAGTGTTGCCACTGATGCCTGTTGCAGAGGAAGGGGAAGTGCTGCTGAAGTAGGCTGAACTTATAGGCTGCCTGACCCAGGGAAAATGGCTGCCCCATAGGAATGCATGGAAGGCTCCACCAAAATGGCAGCCGAACATGCGGTCGAAAACGATCGTTCGGCTACCGCAAAATGGCGGCAGATGGCGCCAAAACAGCATGTAGTATTGCCCATAGAGAAGCCAAACATGCTTGCCCATAGTTAAAATGGCGGACCGCGCGGTTTTTCCCCGCTGCGGCCGCCACAAAACACAGTCTGCACCCCCAAGCACTTAAGTGATACAGGGAAGGGGACCCCCAAAAACACACAGCGCTGCAGCGCACGTACAAGCGATCCCCGCAGGGATCGCATCAGGGAGTCACACAGGCACAGACATGGGGAAACACACAGCAACACAGACTGCCACCCCATACCCACGGCTGCATCCCTGCAGCGAGCAGGGATGGGTCGTTCATAATGCCAGGGCGAACCATAGCTGAACACTCGATGGCGGGCTGGGGGTCCATCTGACCCTCTGCCCTGGGGGCCCAGGGCGGTCAGTCCGAATCCCAGCACCGCATGAATCCATCTTCTTCCGAAGAGTCAACTAAAACAAAAGCTGACAAATTAAACAGCTAATAAAGTAAGAAAAAACTGACATTTTCAAAGAAAATCAAAGAAAAGATTAGATAGGCTAAGACTGTAGCCCCAGCACAGGGAAGCCTAACTACTCCTGACGCTAGGCAGATTAAAACTGGGTTGGGAGTGGTCACTGCAAGGGGGTATTGACCAGATGGGACAGCCCCCATGGGTGTGTATATGCAGATGCCTTTTGTTTTTAACTAAGTCTATATGCCTAGCTACTCCTGGGGAGCGGAAGTCAATACCCAACAGTGATGACTTAGAGGAGGCGGCGACTGTCGGAGGACGTAAGAGAAAACAGAGTTTAAATTTACAATGGACGAAGAAGTTCCATTATGAGAAAAAAAAAAAACAGTTGCATACATTTAAGATACAATGTCTATTTAATGATTACCAAGGGTATACTTTACCGAAATACTATATATATATATATATATATATATATATATATATATATATATATATATATATAAAGAAGAAATAGGCAAAAAAAAATATACAAGCATACACACATATGTATATATATATATACAGTATCTCACAAAAGTGAGTACACCCCTCACATTTTTGTAAATATTTTATTATATCTTTTCATGTGACAACACTGAAGAAATTACACTTTGCTACAATGTAATGTAGTGAGTGCACAGCTTGTATAACAGTGTCAATTTGCTGTCCCCTCAAAATAAGTCAACACACAGCCATTAATTTCTAAACGCCTGGCAACAAAAGTGAGTACAACCCTACTGTGAAATACTGAAGCAGAGCATGATCCCCTCCCTTCGGAGACGGGGCCGCAGGGCAGTATTCCAACATGATAACGACCCCAACCACACCTCAAAGACAACCACTGCCTTGCTAAAGAAGCTGAGGGTAAAGGTGATGAACTGGCCAAGCATGTCTCCAGACCTAAACCCTATTGAGCATCTGTGGGGCATCCTCAAACCGAAGGTGGAGGAGCGCAAGGTCTCTAACATCCACCAGCTCCATGATGTCATCATGGAGGAGTGGAAGAGGACTCCAGTGGCAATCTGTGAAGCTCTGGTGAACTCCATGCCCAAGAGGGTTAAGAAGGTGCTGGAAAATAATGGTGGCCACACAAAATATTGACACTTTGAGCCCAATTTGGACATTTCCACTTAGGGGTGTAATCACTTTTGTTGCCAGCGGTTTAGACATTAATGGCTGTGTGTTAAGTTATGTTGAGGGGACATAAAATTTACACTGTTATACAAGCTGTACACTCACTACTTTACATTGTAGTAAAGTGTCATTTCTTCAGTGTTGGTACATGAAAAGATATAATAAAATATTTACAAACATGTGAGGGGTGTACTCACTTTTGTGAGATGCTGTATATATTCTCTCCTTCCTTCTTTTAGCTTAACACATAGTAGGATCAAGAATTCCACTTAAAATTTGGATAGTCTTCTATTCTGCAATTGCGTTCGGGGATACAGCTGTGTGTATTTTATTCATTGTAAATATCAGGGTACAACGCTAAATAAATACTGCGCCATATAAAGTGCTAGTGACATAAATCAAAATAACATAGTGCAAAAATGCAGATAAATATCGTAAAGTGCAAATAATGTTGAATATGAGTCAGAATGCCATCAATGAAAGTGACAAAGTGCAAAACAATTCATATATAAATATTATTAAATGCGATAATAATCAGTCGAAAGAAAGGGAGATCCCCTAAGGGTTTGGGACTTTTTAGGCACTCAAATTGATACAAAAATTGATAAAAAGTATTAACATTTTATTGTACAAAAGATATATAAGACATACATCATAAATAACAAAATAAATAGGCAAACAGTTCCATAAAAGAAAAACACAACACAGAGAAATGCAGAAAGACAACATCAGAATACCCAATGCGTTTCGAAGCTGTATGCTTCTTCTTCAGGGGTAATTTAGCTAGATACTGCAAAATAAAATTCTATAATAGAATAACATAAGATCATATTAGTACAATTATTTATGATAGTAATACGTAATATACAGAAATTATTAGCTGAAAACTCACATAGTCTGTGATTGTGTTGAGATTTTACTGTTTGCTGGATTAAAATCAAGTGTGCGATTTCCAAGCCTGCCTGTAGGCTTCCAAAACAGTGGAGATCAAACTAAGCCCCTTGGTCAAACAAAAGGGGGAAAAAGGGAAGAGGGGGAGAAGGACTGGTCCCCTACGTGGGTGGTAGGTTTAGCACCAAGATGTTATTGAAGATAACCAGTGCATATGCTGTATGTGGCTGGAGTCCAAATAATTGTGGGAACTCAGATACAGGTTGGTATCAGGACACAGATTCCTAAAAAAAAAGGGGATATTATTTGTTTCAAGTTAGAATGGGAGGCTTTACCTTCTTCTAACGGTATATTTTTTATGGATGCGGAGCCCCCAAGTGCAAAGAATTGGAGTAAATGTGCCCAAAAACAGAAACAAAGTGAGTGGGTGGGTGAGCCAGAATATGTGAATGAAAGCAGATAACAGTGAGTATATAAAATGAAGATAAATATACATGTAGATCATAAAAGATAAACGAATATACACATGGAAATGAAAAAGTAAAATTAAAATGAAAAATGGAAGAAGTAATGAAAAATAGTAAAAAAAAATAATAAAAATTAAAATAAAAATAAAAATAAAAAATAAAAATTAAAAAATGTATGAATGAATAAGAAAAAATTGTGGGACAGCCAGGAAAAGAAAAAAACATTGTTAAGAGAGGTATGCGAAAAATATAGTGTGCTCCAGGGCAGGGGAAAGCCTGTACGTATATCCATGCAGTGTGGATAAGAGGTGTATCCTCACAAAGGGTAAGAAAAACCTCAAAGAATGCACACAGGGAATGCCGGCAAAAGAAATAGGCTTGAAAATAAGGAATACATGCAGTACACAGTCCATATCCCAGAAAAGTTTAACCACTTAAGCCCCGGAGGATTTTCCTGCTCAAAGACCAGGGCCTATTTTGCGATTCGGCACTGCGTGATTTTAACAGACAATTGTGCAGTCGTGCGGCGCTCTACCCAAATGAAATTGACGTCCTTTTTTTCCCCACAAACAGGGCTTTCTTTTGGTGGTATTTGATCACCTGTGCAATTTTTACTTTTTGCGCTATAAACAGAAAAGAGCGACAATTTTGAAAAAATAACAATATTTTTCACATTTTTTTATATGCAATTCCCCAAAAAAAATGTAAAAATCTAAATTTTTTAACATTTTAGACCAATTTGTTTTCTGCTACATATGTTTGGTTAAAAAAAATCACAATAAGCATATTTTGATTGGTTTGCGCAAACGTTTTTGCATTTACTAACTAAGGGAAAGATTTATGTCATTTTTATTGTTTTTTTTAACTAGTAATGGCGGCGATCTGCGATTTTTGCGGCAGACAGATCGGACCCCTGGCTAACATTTTTGACACTTTTGGGGGTACCAGTGACATTACTACAGTAATCAGTGCTATACATATGCACTGTTACTGTACAAATGACACTGGCAGGGTAGGGGTTAACTTTATTAGTGATCAAGGGGTTAAGTGTGTCCCTAGGGGCATGATTCTAACTGTAAAGGGGTGTGACTACTGATGTAACCACAGAGACATATGATCCTACATAGCAGGATCGTGTAGTCTCTGCAGTTAGATCAGGGAGAATGACAGGCAGCTTTGTTTACATCAGCCGCCTGCCTTTCTCCGTCTCCACCGGGAGATCGCGGGTGACTGGCGGACATTGGAGCCACCGGTCACTTGCGCGGGCACGTCAGGGAACGAGCGGGGGGCAGGAGCGCGCCTCCGGCGGCGCCCGCTCGCCCCCTGGAGGCTTGTAGGCGAACGACGTAGCCCTACGTCGTTTTGCCTGTACGGGGATGATTGCCGCAGTAAATAGTCGTGCGGCGGTTGGCAAACGGTTAAAAAGGGTGTAGAGCAATATGAGATGACACTAAAACATTCTTACCTTAGACATAGGCAGCTTAGAGGAGCACATGCAGTGACCAACGTCACCTCAGGCTGGGTGGAGTGAAGTGCATCGTTTTGGTTAGCTCTTATATTGCTCCTTAAATGCTTTATACGGATCACCTGTCACAGCCGATCAGCTGGCAGGGTATGCGTGGGAGGGACTCGGAGCAAGGCTGGTTCCCGATAGGGCTCCCTGGGTGGATGGGGCTCGGCGCCGCCCCGTCCCTCACGCATGCGCAGCGGGGCAAAGGATTGCATCGGAGCGGCGGCCAGCCCCATCCTCCCACTGGCACGGAAGCTTCCCTCAACTGTACGCAAGGCATGTGCGGGGACTACGGGAGCCCATGATGGACCAAAAAACTACACACGCACTCAGGCACACACTCAGATGGAGGCGGCCCTGACCGTGTCGGGTCACAAACAGCACAGAAAGACTGGGGGAATATTAAATATAAAAATAGATATAAGGATGTCTTAGTAAACATCTAGTAATATTCATTACTCTAAAAGGTCAAAGCAGAGGAAAAAGTCCAGGGGGTAATAGGATTAGAGTTTCTTCATGCAAAATACAGCACCCTGTCATATATAATGGCAGAGGTGCACATATATGAAAAAAAGCATTTGTTTTCCAACCGATTCTAGAGGAAGCTCACAGGCAGACTGGCGCAAACCAACAAGGGAAGAAAAAAAACAAAAACATGAAAGAAAAAAGAAGAACTGTTAAAGGAAACATTACATGTTAAAATGTCATATAATAACACAGGGGTTTGAGAGTATATGTGGAACATATCAATATGTTTCATAAAAGTTTGCATGACAATCCTACATATTGCAGAAGGCTCTTTTTGACGAAAATTTTACAGAAAAACCTTTTTGGATAACCGCAATATACAATACACAGTAAAGATATATTGCTCGAGAATTACCTTTCCATCCATCCCTCCCAAAGTGAAACCCTCACAAAAGGGTCTAAACGAGATCATTTCATTTAGCCCTGGAGGTTGGGTGGCCTTGTATTTCACTATCCACCTGAGCTCCATTTGGAGAAGGACTTTTTTCCAGTCCCCTCCTCTGGAGCTCGGGTGGATGTGATCCAAGTTTACAAATTTTATGTTCGGGAACTTACCCCCATGGACCAGAGTGGTATGGCGGCCCAGGGGGAGATCTGGGTCGCAGCTCTTCATACTTAGGATGTGGCGGTAAGCTGGCCTCCAAAACTCCAACTTCGTTTTGCTGATATAAAAGCAGCCACAGTCACATATTAATAGATAGAACACACCGTATGTCCGACAATTTGCAAAATGTTAAGGTTGGAATTTTTGACCATTAGGCAAAGTGGGACACTTAGTGGTGCACATAAATTTACAATAATTGCAATTGCTACACATAAACGTGCCCCTGTATTTGCAGGGGCAGTCCAAGCGGGCACCTTTGTATTCGCTTTTTACAAGTGTATCTTTCAAAGCTGGAACTTTTCTGAATGTGAACTATGGGGTTGGAGGTATGTAGCAGTCGAGAATCTGATCCATTGAAAGAATGTGCCAATACTTATTGACAATTTGTCTCACTTTGGAATGCTGGTCAGAGAATTTGGTGATAATTCTCATGACATCAGCCTTACTTTCCTTTTTCTGAGGTGATGGAAAAATGAGATCCTGTCTATTGCTGGCAGTGGCTCTCCTATGAGCCTTTTTGAGAGAGGTTTTTGAATAACCTCTCCGCAGAAGTCTGTCCCGGAGTCCATCGGAGTCTGAACAGTTACGCCTAATGCGCAAATAATGAATGTAGGGAATTTATCAATGATCTGGGATGAAAACTAGAAGCATGCAGAATTGTATCACCCGCCGTGGACTTCCGGAACAGACTACTGCGGAGAGTTCCGTCCTCCGCTCTACGTATTTCTACATCGAGGAAGGGAACTTGGTCTTTGTCTGCTTGCATGGTAAAAGCGAGGTTGAAGTCGTTTTTATTCATCCGCTCCATGCATTGATGCAATAGATTGAGAGGCCCCTCCCATACACCAACGATGTCATCAATATAGCGGTACCATAGGAGGATATGGTCCGTATATATTGACAATGATTTGTCTGACAAGAATGAGCGCTCCCACTCCCCAGGTACAGGTTGGCATAGGATGGGGCACAACATGTGCCCATCGCTACCCCCTGTACCTGGAGGTAGTGGGAGCCATTGAAGGAAAAGACGTTATGCAGTAGGATAAATTCCAAGAGAGAGGTGATGAACTTACTGTACGCCCGACCTTGGGTACCTTGATTTTTTTTCTTTTTCATTGGATATTTTTTATAACAGAAAGTAAAAAATATTGTTTTTCAGCATTTTTTGTCTTTTTTTGTTTATTTAAAGTGTTTGTAACCCTAAAAAAAAGAAAAGACCTTGTGTTCGCTTATAGCAGATTAAGCAGCACAGTGCTTGTGCTGTCTAAGCTGCCCCTCTCTAAATGGTAAAAAAAAACTTGGCTGATCCTGCCACTTTCTGTGTTCCCCTCTGTGAGCTGACCATGATAATCATGGCTGCTGAGCCATGATCACCATGGTCTGCCTATGTGCCTCCATCATCTGCAGCTCTCCAATCCTCCTCACCCCCTCGCCTGTCAGCTCCTGTGTCTATGTGAGCTGTGTCTGCCCCCCCCCCCATCCTGTTGCTATTGGTTGTAAAAAAAACTTTTACAAAATATCCTGGCAGTCTCTCTCTTTTATCTGGTGATAACACGCTGTATACGTGTATGTTTAAATAGATGCCTCTAAATACCTTTTTTCAGTTATTTGCAGGCCGGTCACGTGACTCCTGGCTGCTCTGCTACTACAATCCAAGGCTACAATGGGAGGTGCGAAGCGGCCAGCATGGTGGTCATGTGACCTCCCAGCCGATGTCAGAGGGAGATATTGGCTCCTCCTGCTGTAGCCCGGGAATCGGAGTAGCAGAGCGGCCGGGAGTAACGTGACCGGCCTGCAGATAACTGGAAAAAGGTATTTAGAGGCATCTGTTTAAACAAACACTTATACAGTGTGTTATAGCTAGATAAAGGAGAGGGGCTGCCAGTGAAAGAAATTTTAGGGTTACAACCACTTAAATAAAAAAAAAAACTCAGTCATGATCAAATACTACCAAAAGAAAGCTCTATTTGTGTTAAAAGAATGATATATATATTTTTTTGTTTTTGTTTTTGGGCACAACATTGCATGACCGCAAAATTACCAGTTAAAGTAGTAAAAATAGCAAAAAAGGCCTGGTCATAAAGGGGGTACAACCTTCTGGAGCTCAAGTGGGTATTAATGAATTTGGTGAAATTCACTTTGCAGAGAACACCCGAGAATGTGCAAGAAATTAAAAATAGAAAAGCAGTATTGTTCCCCTGGTAGGGCTGCGCAAACTGAGAAATTGTTAAACATCAAAACAAAATTGGATAGCTCAAGTGACTGAAGGTGTGATTGCCATCATCCCTAATTTTGTAATCAAAGAATTATATCCTCATTTAGTGGGAACATCAAAACAAAGCCCATTATTCTAAATGGAACATCATAGGGAAGGCAGAGACATCAGTACAAGCAAAATAAGGCTATGTTCACATCTAGGCATTGCTGTTTTTACAGGCAGTTTTTTGGGTGTTTTTTTCGGGCGTTTTTGCAGCGTTTTTGTGCAGATGTGTTTAGAGGTTGACAAGTGACCAATGAAAAAAAAAATGCCTGTAATCTGCCAGAACAGAAGTTCATGTACTTTTTTGAGTGAAGGACGTTTTGCTTAAAGCGTAACTCCACTTTTGCCAGAATGCTTAGATTTGAACAGGGGCCATTGAAATGAATGGGACTTGTCCTGTAGAGTGTTTTTAAAAACTGAGGCTTAGAGCAGAAAATTGCCCAAAAATACCTAGATGTGAACAGAGCCTAAAATCTACCATGTACATAAGTCGGCAACTAGGTGAGGATAAATAAAATATCTCTTTATTTTGTCCAAGGAGTACACATGTTATAAAAAAAAACCCTACATTTGATGCCAGCAGGACATCCAGGACACTAGGATCTTGGCATTCAGAACACCTGTAGGATCACCGAGGATTAAAAGAGAAATACTTTTTTTTAATCATACTTATCTAGGTGGATGCTGCATCTGTCCCCCGCCGGCTCTAAGACTGAGAACTGAGCGATAAAACACCGCCGATCGCTCAGTTCTTAGTGCTTCCTGAGCAGAGAGCTGCTGACTGTCTGTCACCACTCTCTTCTCTGCCCCCCCCCCCCCTTTACGCTCACTGGAGTGCTGGGCTGTGGAGGGGTGGGATCAGCTGGCTCAGGCTGGAAGCGGCTCGCTGAGAGGCTGACCAGGGTGCCAGTCCTGGCATGTGGGTGGATCCCGAGATATGGTCACGATCTTGCCGGAGCCTGGACTGGCTCTTTGATATGAGCCGACAGTGGGCTTCAGCCCGCTGTCAGCTAAAAATGGGTCACAGGAGTGCAGAACGAACTGCACTCCTATGTTTCACAGGAGAAGTACAGCCAAACAAGCTTTGGCCATACTTCTCCTTTAATAATTATTTTATCACAATCTACAAAACATAGACAAGACAAATGTGGGCAGTAAAATGATTATTCATCTTCAGTGACCATAGAAGGGCTCTCCATGCCAAGAACCTGGATGTATTGCTCATTCTAAGTGCAGGATTTATCTTGTCTGAACACGTAGCTGTAATGTTAGCACTCAACAAGGGTGGAGGTGTCAGTGGGACTGAATGCTTCAGTTTGAGTCTCAAAATTGCAGAAGGTTTCCTGCTTGAGTTTATTGAACCAGATGACCCAGTACACTTCTTTAAGACTGAGTGACGGGGATCATTGGCATGTGTCAGAATCTATTTTTTGTACGCACTTTATATCTAAATGGACACAAAATCTTTTTTTTTTTTTAATTGTCATTTGGAGCCTAAGACATTTTCTGACACTTGTTTCTTGCAAGATAAAATCTGTATTTTTTTGCTAGAAAATTACTTAAAAACCACCAAACATTATATTTATTTTTTTAGCAGAGACTCTAGAGAATAAAATGGCGGTCATTGCAATATTTTATGTCACAATGTATTTGCGCAACGCTCTTTCAAACTCAATTTTTTGGGCAGAAATACACTTTCATGAATTTAAAAAAAAAAAAAAAACAGAAATTTTTTTGGAAAATGTGAAAGATGATGTTATGCCAAGTAAATAGATACCTAACATGTTATGCTTTAAAATTGCACATGCTTGTGGAATGGAGACAAATGACACTACTTAAAAATCTCCATAGGCAATGCTTTTAAAAATGTTACCGGTTGCCAGTTTAGATAGTTACAGAGGGATTGCAGAGGAGTTACAGAAGGGTTACAGAGGAGGTCTAATACTAGAATTATTGTTCTCCCTCTAACGATCACGGTGATACCTCACATGTGTGGTTTGAAACACATTTGCGGGCGCGACTTACGTATGCGCTCGCTTCTGCGTGCGAACACAGAGGGATGGGGCACTTTAAATAAAATCCTGATTTTGTTATTTTATTTTTTATTTTTACACTGTCCCTTTAATTTTTTTTTATCACTTTTATTGCTGTCACAAGGAATGTAAACATCCCTTGTGACAGTAATAGGCAGTGACAGGTACTCTTTATGGAGGGATCTGGGGTCTATAAGACCCCAAATCCCTCATTTGTACTTAAAAGCAATCAAATTTCCAAGTTTGGCTGTTTTAAATACTGTAATTTTTTAAAATCTAGCGCCTTTTAAGCTTCAGTAAACAAGAAGTGATGTCATGACATTGCTTCCGGGTTACTAGATGCAAGACCCAATCAAAGCCAATTCCGGCTTTGTTCAGGTCTACGGCCAGCTGGGGGACGTGCCAGCCGGTAGCTCAGGATTTGAGGTGAGACATGAGAGCCCGGGTGAGAGCCCGGGTGAGCCACGGAAGGTGGGGGAGGGGGTACATCCCCACCCGTTGTAATGCCAAGCGGCTGATTAGCCACATCGGTTGTTATTACAAGAAAGCCGACCCTCGGCTCTAAAAAACGGTAACGAGGTGATGCCTGCCGTTACAACCCATTGAAGCAGAAGGCTGTATATTTGCGTTATGTTGGCGTGAAGGGGTTAATGACATGGATGTTGTATGGGATTTTTAAACTAAGGTTGTCATTTAGTCCCAATCCAATAATAAATTTACTGTATACTAAAATATCCCCCGGTGGCTTCCAACCTCCCAACATGAGTAATAAAGCAGTAAGAAAAACATTATCAGTATAATTCCTTCCAACATACCTCCTACACTACTATAAACATCCTCAATATATTTAAACACTATAACTAAGATTTACATTCAGTTTTATAAAATACTGACACAAGCACAAAGCCAACGAGCACTCATTCCTATATGCAAGATTACAATTACATAAACCCAATCATTTTTTGAAAATTTAATTTAAAAAATTAAAAAAAACATTTGCTGGACTGATATTAATTTGAAATTTACTTAACTTGGTTATTTTCTTTACAGTAAAATGATTGATTTTAAATAATATAATAACCTTTTTAAATCCCCTGCCAGATTCATAGGCATTCATAACCTTCTTTCCCTTAGAAAACGCATGATGATAAACAAAACACTAATAGTGTACAACCTTAAAATCTTCATATTCAAAATGGAATACAACCACATCATTACCAGTTCTGGACTGGAAGGATTTGCCCCATTAATGTCCAGGCCATTTTTTTGCGATTCGGCACTGTGTTACTTTAATGGAAAATTGCGCGGTCGATGTCCTTTTTTTCCCCACAAATAGATCTTTCTTTTGGTTGCATTTGATCACCTGTGCGATTTTTTATTTTATAGTTTTTCTATAAACAAAAAAGAGCAACAATTCAAAAAAAAAAAAATTAAAAATCAAAATTTTTCATTCTTTTAGGCCAATTTGTATTCTGCTACATATTTTTGGTAAAAGAAAATCGCAATAAGCAGATTTTGATTGGTTTGCACAAAAGTTATTGCGTCTACAAACTTGGGGAAGGATTTATGCCATTTTTATTTATTTAACCTTCCTAGCGGTATTCCCGAGCGTGGCTCGGGGTTAAATTTCAGTGCCAAAGCGGTAACTCCGAGCCACACTCGGGATACTGCCAGGAAGGTTGCTGGATCGTGGTAGAGGGGTTACTTACCTTGTCCCCTGGATCCAGCGGTGTATGCGGGCGGTGTGCGGCGGCCGTATCTTCCTCCCGATGCTCTCTGTGCCCCGGGCTTCCGCAGGGGGGTGGATCTGGCGGCAAATTCAAACAGTAAAACACACAAACACACTGATACATTGCAAAATAAAATAAATTCACATTAGATTGCCCCCCAGTGCCCTTTCCTGCAGTTTTACTGTACTTTTTATGTATGTATATATACGTCATATATATCTATATACATCCTGCCAGGGAGGTTGATTTTTTACTAGTAATGGCAGCGATCTGCGATTTTTAACGGGAATGCAACATTGTGGCGGACAGAACTGGATTTTTTGACACTTTTGGGGGGACCAGTGACATTACTACAGTAATCAGTGCTAAAAATATGCACTGTTACTGTAATAATGACACTGGTAGGGAAGGGGTTAACCTAGGGGTGATCAAAGGGTTAAGTGTGAGCCTAGGGGAGTGTTTACTAACTGTTTGGGTGATGAGCTTGTGAAATGACCATAGAGACCTGTGATCCTATATAGAAGGATCACAGGCGTTCTGTGGTCATTACAGAGAAAAGAACGGTCAGCTGTGTTTACAACAGCTGACAGTCCTTCTCTCTCAGCGGGGAACAATCACGGGTGCCCCCCGCATCCTTGCTGCCTAGTGGGGTGGGAGTGCACCACTGGCGGCACGCGCTCGCCCCCCAGCACTACGCGTGCGACTGACGTAGGGCTACGTCATTTCACACAGGCAAGCCAGCCTGCCGCAGTAAAACTGCGGTAGGTGGTTGGCAAGTGGTTAAATAAAATATGTGCATATAGGCAAATACATCCAGGCAGGTAAAATTATGTCTGCCTCCACATACGGGTTAGGCAATGACATAGACAAGTAACTCTTCCCTGCATGTTTCGTCATAATAGGACTTCTTCTGGGTGTTTTGTTTATCCCCATCATCCATCAATGGGTTCATTGTTGCTGTTGTTATTAGTACCAGGAGATAACATCTCTACCTTAATTCTAATATTGAGCATGTTCCCCTTTAGCTAAAACAGCCATGACCCATTGAGGCATAGACACCAAAGTAACATCCACATGAGTGGCAGGACCCAAGGTTTCCCAGCAGAACATTGCCCAAAGCATCACAGTGCCTCTGCTGACTTGCCTTCTTATACCGCATCCTGGTACTATTTCTTCCCCAGGTATGTGACGCCCCCAGCCATCCACATGATGTAAACGAAAACGTGATTCATCAGACCAGGCCACCTTCTTCCATTGCTCCGTAGTCCAGTTCTGATGTGCATGTGACCATTGTAGCAGCTTTTGGCTGTGGGCACAGGTCACCATGGGCTTCACAGCCCCATACACAACTAATTGCGATGCCCATTTTTTCTGTTTTCACCACATCAGCTTAATGGACAACATGTTCACATGCTGCCTTATATATCTGTAAGAGACGTTCAGCTGGACCCAAACAGGAGTTGGTGCGCATGCCCAGGCACATTACTGAGTATACAGGAAGAAATGTGCGTATGCGCATGCACGTACGCGAACGCACGAACACGCGCGCGCATTTGGCGCCAAACGGCCTATTTAAGCTGAGCAGTGATAGGAGCACATTGCTGAGTGATCTTTCAGCTTGTTCCTGTTTACCTGTGCCCTGACCTGCTTCAGGATTATCCGTACTGACCCGGCTTGCCTTTGACTCTCCTTTGGACTTCTGCCTGCCTACCTGTGACCCCGGCCTTTGTTTGACCCTGCTCCTGTCTTTATGCCTTTGTACCTCGCTGTCAGATTGTGTACCGACTTCAGCTTGTATCCTGACACTGCTTCCGTCTCACGTTCCTGTACCCTCACTGCCCGGCTGTTGAGGACTCCTTGGCTTGTGTTCCGGATTTGCTCCTGCCTTCTCATCCAGCATCACAGAGTTCCAGTTCCATCAGTCTCCTGTCCAATCACCACCTTCTATGCCAGCCCTCGTGCCACTCTGTGTCCTACACCGCCTGTCATCTCTACCAGGGGTGTTGGACAGGAGGTGCAAGAGAAGCCCCCTCTACAGCTCAATCTCCACCAGGTACGTGATAATATCCCACCAATTTTTAGATGCCGTTGTTACGAGATAATTCCTTTACCTGTCAGTGGTCATACTGTTATGGCTGATTGGTGTATGTTCCTCAAGAGACTTCTAGAAAAAGATTTTAAGGAAAGTACATGTATTCTAACTATCTAAATCTAGCACCTACAGTATCTAGGAGGGTGCTACATAAAAAAAAATCCTTTTTTTCTTTATTGCCCATTGAGGGACACAGGAATGTAGTAATTCTTAGATATCTGGGAAATTTGGGACATCCAAAAGTAGTCGAACTGAGTGGTGGGCAGTAGCCCTGAGAGATCCAATGCAGGGTTCAACAAATCCCAGGTGCCAGGTCGCCATGGCAAATAGAAATTGTGTCCTGACCCCGGGCTTTTGTCAGCCCATTCACTGCTGCAGTGATACACAATTTGTAACGCCCGGTGCCGGGCAGGTAGTTTTTTTTCTGCTGCCTGATTGCTTTCACACACGCGGGTACAGTGCCCCTCTCCGCAAGGGCCCCCCGACTAAATATATCATCTGCTCGGCTTGCCCATCTTTGGGCCTGGGACTAGCACAGTAGACGCCGCAAGGTAGAGGGGAGGAAGGAGAGGAGACACACGTTCCTGACCAACAGTATAAGTGACGAGTATGACATCACTTACGGGTCCCTGTTGACAGTTTCCCCATCCAGCATGGCCGGGAAAGAATGTAATGCAGTGCATTACATTCTTTCCTGGCCAATGTATGTGGAAATCTCACTATAAGAGTATCTGAAGTAATCAACCCAAAAGGAGGCTAGATGAAGAAGGATCAAACGCAAACATGGAAATTTCCATTTCCAAAGGAAGGGCACTGAGGACCAACTTACCAGACCCAGACAGGTTCTTACCACTCAGGGGTACTGTGACCTGAGTAAAAAATGGACCTCAGCTAATAATGTGGAAGATAACCAACCATCCACCATAAAGAAAACTGTGCTCTGACCCACACTGAATCAATGGATGATACGTCCCTGGTTGATAGTCGGGGATAATCTGTGCGATGGTGGGGGAAGTTACAGGCACCAATCTCCCTGTATGGCTTTCAATGAAGCAGCTGACAGCCGCAGGAGGAAGAGGAGGAGAAAATCCTCCCTCCCTGCTTCTCCTCCTCTCCCTCCTGCAGCAATCAGCTGCTTCATTGAAAGCCCCTAACTGACCCCCGTGTCCTCCTTCAGACCCCCTGTGTCCTCCTCTGGCCCCCCTGTGTCTTGCTCCGGCCCCCCAGTGGTGTCCTGTCAGGATGGAGAGCTGAGGAATCATTTATTTACTGGACCCTTCCATTTCTGAATAAGCAGAGTCAGTTATCACTGACTCTGTCCTTTCATAACTGAAACATTGTAAACCGTGTTTACAATGTTTCACTTCATGAATGGACAGAAGCGTCTGTTTAATCATCTTCAGTGCAACTAAGACTCCATTCACACCAGCGCGACTTGTCAGGCGACTTGTCAGCATGACAAGTCGTGCTCCCTCGTGGTCCATTGACTGCTACAGGACCCGTTCTAATAGGAGCGACACAAGTCGCTCCAACTTAGAAAAAGGGTCCTGTACTACTTTGGGGCGACCTCCAAGTGACTTGCATAGACTTCCATTATGTGTAGTCCATGCAAGTCGCTCCGAAGTCGTGGTGCATGGTAATGCCCAAGTCGCCCCTGAAGTAGTACAGAGTTGTGCTGCCCCAGTGTGAACCGAGTCTAAGGCTGCAGACAAAGGGACTGGGGAAATTGTGTCCTCAGTCCCTTTCTCTGTCTCAAAGGGGAGATGTCAGGGGTCTGTTTAGATCTCACAACAGGGCTAATTAAAAAAAAAAAAAAGCATTGCAAAAAACGACCGTACCAATAAACAAAATGTAAAAAATAATTTAAAAAAATGTAAAAAAAAAAAAAAAAAAATGTAATAAAAATAAAAAACTACTGTCCCCATCCACTGCCCCAACCAGTGGCGTAGCGTGGGGGGTGCAGGGGGGGCCAGCTGCACCGGGTGCAACATCTGGGGGGGCACATACGCAGTGTCACTCTGTCTGTCTGACTCTGACATACACAGTTCGCACAGTGTCTGCGGCTGCCTCCATCTTTAGGCTGGGAGATGTCCAGCGGGGCCGCCCTATGGATGAAAATGGCGGGGCGGGGCTGGACTGTGCCTCACCTGTCCATTGGTGTAGGGTGGGGTGGCGTTGCAAGCCAAGCCCCTCCTATGCTGCCTCTCCTCACTGCTCAGTCAGTTTAGCAGCAAGTGAGTCAGCAGCCTGGCGCTATCACAGAGTGGGTTTTTTTTTTTTTTAAATCACCTGATTAGAGCCAGAGGCTCTAATAGGCTTCAAAAAAGGGTGGACCCATTGTGTGACAATTGCGAATGAAAATTTCAAGACCTGCTTCCTGATTGGCCGAAAGGCAAACTCATGCCATTGGCCGAGGAGGGGGAGGGAGGACTTGAGGAGATGCGAGGAGAAGCAGACGCTGCAGGTAAGTCTCTCTGCATTGAAAGGGGGCGCGCCGGTCTCTCTGCATTGAAAGGGGGCGCGCCGGTCTCTCTGCATTGAAAGGGGGCGCGCCGGTCCCTCTGCATTGAAAGGGGGCTCGCCGGTCACTCTGCATTGAAAGGGGGCACGCCGGTCACTCTGCATTGAAAGGGGGCATGCCGGTCACTCTGCATTGAAAGGGGGCACGCCGGTCACTCTGCATTGAAAGGGGGCACGCCGGTCACTCTGCATTGAAAGGGGGCACGCCCGTCACTCTGCATTGAAAGGGGGCACGCCCGTCACTCTGCATTGAAAGGGGGCACGCCGGTCACTCTGCATTGAAAGGGGGCACGCCGGTCACTCTGCATTGAAAGGGGGCACGCCGGTCATTCTGCATTGAAAGGGGGGCACGCTGGTCATTATGCATTGACAGGGGGCACGCTGGTCATTCAAACTTGTATTTAGATGCATTTTACTTTAATTACATCAGTATTTTCATAACAAACAATACATGTGCTTAGGAGGTAAGGGTTTCTTTAATCTAGTGGAAGAGACTCGAGTGCTAAAATGCCGCGGGTTAGGGGGCACAAATTACTTGCCTTGCCCCGGGTGCTGGCAACCCACGCTACGCCACTGGCCCCAACCCCCCCCCCCCCCAAAAAAAAAAGAAATTATAAAACAAAAAATAAAAACAAAAACTACTGACACTATCCATTGCTCTATTGATCCTGTCCACTGTCCTGCTGACACCGTCCACTGCAAACCCCCCAGGAGCACTGTAAAAAACATTATTTCAATAAATAAATAAGAATGGCAATAGATGCAAAAATAACAAAAAATAAGCACTCAATGGAAATATATTAATATTGACCTTTAATAACATTAAATTACGGTACAAAAAAGATTGTGTAGCAATTATATGATAATATACAATATATTATGATAATTATTCTGCAAATGTGGTATTTTCCTTAAAGTATCAGTAAAGTGTATTCTTAAAGTATCCAGTAAATGTAATACGCATTTCTTATTTCTGAAAAAAAAAAAAAAACATTAAAATAGTTCTAGGTATAGTTTTCTTACAGTTTTTTTTTGATCACGGAATAATGTTTTCACCAGGGAACTGTTACATAGTTACATAGTTAGTGAGGTTGAAAAAAGACATCAGTCCATCCAGTTCAACCTATGATGTGTGTGTGTGTTTGCTTTTAACCATACATTGTATACCCCTGTATGTTGTGGTCTCTAAGGTGCCCATCTAATAGTTTTTTGAAACTATCGATGCTCCCTGCTGATACGACTGCTTGTGGAAGAGAATTCCACATCCTTACCGCTCTTACAGTGAAGAACCTCTAACGCATTTTGAGGTTAAACTGCCTTTCCTCTAGTTTTAGTGAGTGGCCACGTGTCTTATTGTATTCCCTTACTCTGAATAGTTTGTTCCTTATGCTAGGGTCGCCAGTACAGTATTTGTACATTGATATCATATCCCCCCTCAATCGTCTCTTCTCCAGAGAGAATAAGTTCAGTGCTTGTAGTCTTTCCTCATAGCTGATGTCCTCCATTCCCCTAATTGTTTTGTTGCCCTTCTCTGGACTCTTTCCAGTTCCAGCACATCCTTCCTGAGGACCGGTGCCCAGAACTGGACAGCATACTCCAGATGTGGCCGGACCAGAGTCTTGTAGAGCGGGAGAATAATCTCTTTATTTCTGGAGTGAATCCCCTTTTTTATACAACCCAATATTGTGTTGGCTTTGCTTGCAGCGGCTTGGCATTGCATGCCACTGCCAAGCCTGTTGTCTACCACTACCTGTGAGTTTCGATGTGAGACAGTAATGTAAGTCTAATAAAGTAGCTTTAATAGTGTTCTTTTGCCACTGGTAGTATTGTTTTCTTCTCTATAGAGAATAATAGAAAACAGAACAGCCCAGTAAAAAAAACTCAGATGATCAGTAATCAGAGACCTGTAAAGGTTGCTGGTCCTTGTTTAACCGTCTTTTAAATCCATTTGCTCAATCTTTGGGTTAAATTTATAGTTATAAGCACTCCCTCTAATAGCATCTACCTATCTTCTATCCATACTACAAGCACTTTGTTGGAACAATCACAAATATGCTCCATCTTACACTAAATAGACAAACAGCTTGATCATTGAAATATTTTTAATTAAAGCAAAACCAAACTTGTATATTACAGACAGCCGTAACCAATCCATCAATGGTTCTCCAGCCACTGCTCCACCAACCGAAGTGTGCTAGCTCTGGGTGATCCTTGATCTGCACAGCATCACAGCATACACCCAAGTGGAAAAGAAGCCGCTCTCCTTCGTAAAAGCCTGAAATAAATCGTATTAATGTTGTCCAGTGCAAAGCTGATGCATATGCTCCTGTAATGCGATTCACTAGGAGCTAGAATATATTAATATTGTGCATACATGGCCATTTACATGTCAAAGAGTTGGACCCCCTTACTGAGTACATGTTACATCATGGAGAGGTTGAGGTGGAGCTCATTACCAGAGCTCAAATTCTACCTCCCTTTTGGATGAAACATTTACAGTGCCTTGAAAAAGTATTCATATCCCTTGAAATTTTCCACATTTTGTCATGGTACAACCAAAAACGTAAACTTATTTTATTGGGATTTTATGCGATAGACCAACACAAAGCGGCACATAATTGGGAAGTGAAAGGAAAATGATAAATGGTTTTCAAATTTATTTACAAATAAATATGTGAAAAGTGTGGCGTGCATTTGTATTCAGCCCCCTTACTCTGATACCCCTAACTAAAATCAAGTGGAACCAATTGCCTTCAGAAGTCACCTAATTAGTAAATAGAGCCCACCTGTGTGTAATTTAATCTCAGTATAAATACAGCTGTTCTGTGAAGCCATCAGAGGTTTATTAGAGAACCTTTGTGAACAAATAGCATCTTGAAGACCAAAGAATACACCAGACAGGTCAGGGATAACGTTGTAGAGACGTTTAAAGCAGGGTTAGGTTATAAAAAAATATCCCAAGTTTTGAACATCTCACGGAGCACTGTTCAATCCATAATCCGAAAATGGAAAGAGTATGGCACAACTGCAAACCTACCAAGACATGGCCGTCCACCTAAACTGACAGGCCGGGCAAGGAGAGCATTAATCAGAGAAGAAGCCAAGAGGCCCATGGTAACTCTGGAGGAGCTGCAGAGATCGACAGCTCAGGTGGGAGAAGTTGTCCACTCCAAACAAAATAAGGTGAATGAACCACCTTTCTCCTGCGCTCAGACAACAAGGCTCCCCGACTGCTCTTCCCACGGGACTTTACAAATGGCGTCTCGAATGGCTATGGTCTTGCTGCCCTAAAGGACTTGGGCAGTCCAACAGTACTGCAAATAAAAAAAACACAAAAAAAGGGCGCACCGACCTAGTGCATTATCCTCAATATTGGCTTTATTGCTAAAACATAAAAATGGCTATTCACAAACACAGGTGAAAATTGATCATATCGAACTCAAGAACTTGAGTATCAGGAGTAGTCCATACGATTGTCCATTGTCCTATTTGGATGATGGCTGACGCGTTTCAAGGCATACGCCTCTTCCTCAGAGCCACTGTGTCATGATCTACTCACAGATTTCAATGAGGAAGAGGCGTATGCCTCGAAACGCGTCAGCCGTCATCCAAATAGGACAATGGACAATCGTATGGACTACTCCTGATACTCAAGTTCTTGAGTTCGATATGATCGATTTTCACCTGTGTTTGTGAGTAGCCATTTTTATGTTTTAACAATAAAGCCAATATTGAGGATAATGCGCTAGGTCGGTGCGCCCTTTTTTGTGTTTTTTTATTGGGAGAAGTTGCCCACAGGACAACTTAATAGTTGTCCTGTGGACAGATTCTCCTACCTGAGCTGTGGATCTCTGCAGGTCCTCCAGAGTTACCGTTGTGCCCTCCACTAATCTGGCCTTTATGGAAGAGTGGCAAGAAGAATAATTGAAAACCATAAGAAGTCCCATTTGCAGTTTGCGAGAAGCCATGTGGAGGACACAGCAAACATGTGGAAGAAGGTGCTCTGATCAGATGAGACCAAAATTGAACTTTTTGGCCTAAAAGAAAAATGCTATCTGTGGCAGAAAACTAACACTGCACATCACCCTGAACACACCATCCCCACCGGTGATGCTTTTCTTCAGCGGGGACAGGGAAGCTGGTCAGAATTGATGGGAAGATGGATGGAGCCAAATACAGAGCACTCTTAGAAGAAAACCTGTTAGAGTCTGCAAAAGACTTGAGACTGGGTCGGAGGTTCACCTTCCTGCAGGACAACGACCCTAAACATACAGCCAGAGCTACAATGGAATGGTTTAGGTCAAAGCATATTCATGTGTAAAGCCTCGTACACACGTGCCGAAATTCGGCCGGGAATTTTTGTCCGATGACCGATCTGACGATTTTCGGCTTATTAGTATGCTGCTCTCGACAACCGACTCCGACTTTTCGGCCGAAAAAATTCTGGTGTGCAGGCTATAAAAATTTTGTCCACCGTCAAAACACGTCCGATTTTCGTGCAGTCAGTACAGATTTCGACAGGGAAAAATCTTATGAGCAAGACTAGGCATGCTCAGAGATGAAAGAACACAAAGAAAGCAAACCAACATATGACATCACTTCTGAAGTATAATTCTGTCAGACGACAACATTTGTGTGCAGTCTAGAGCAGTGGTCCTCAACCCTGGCCTACAGGGCCCACTAACAGGCCAGATTTTAGGTATTACCTTGGGGAGATGCAGACTAGAATACTGCAATCACTGAGCAGCAAATGATATCACCTGGGATGTATTTCAGCTATCTTGCAAACCTGGCCTGTTAGTGGGCCCTGTAGGCCAGGGTTGAGGACCACTGGTCTAGAGCACATTCCAACCAACAGACACGACTCTGGACAAAAGACGGACGACCGGTCGGTGGAAATTTGTTGCGTGTGTACTAGGCTTTAGACTGGCCCAGTCAAAGTCCAGACCCAAATCCAATTGAGAATCTGTGGCAAGACATGAAAATTGCTGTTCACAGACGCTCTCCATTCAATCTGACAGAGCTTGAGATATTTTGCAAAGAAGAATGGACAAAAATGTCCCTCTCTAGATATGCAAAGCTGGTAGAGACATCCCCAAAAAGACTTGCAGCTGTAATTGCAGTGAAAGGGGGGTGAATACAAATGCACTCCACAATTTTCACATATTTATTTGTAAAAACATTTGAAAACCATTTATCATTTTCCTTCCACTTCACAAATAATGGATATATAAAAGACCGCGCTACCCTAATAATTTCTTGTGACAGTATAAATAAAAATAAAAAAAAATAAAAATAAAAATATAAAAGGTGCCTGTGCAATCTTATAACCAATGCTCATATAATAACTTAGTAAGATGGATAAACAATATATATATTACTGTGAGATACCGTGATTCCTCTTAAAGTGCAACGTGCTGATGATAAATATACTGTATAATATAACACTCAGAAGATAAATAAATAAAATATAAAAGTCCAATGCAAGCAAGTCCATAAAGTGAATACAAAATGGTAAGTGCAAAAAACGTGCTCAAACACTGCCGGTGTGGGGATAAAAGTGCTGCGTGCCGGTGATCCTTGGGTTCTCACTCTGTGCCCAGGGGTAAGGTAGCACACTTACCGGAAGGTGTGGATTCCAATGGCATACGCCAAGAGGAATCGAAATCGCTTTGTCTGCTGCTCCTGTATATCGATAGGTGGGTGGACGGTCTCCTTATGGATATAGGTAAGCGTTCAGCATGGAAGAAAGAAGGTAGAAGCTCCTCATAGTGTAAAAAGGTTTTTCCTTTTATTAAACTTCAACTTCATAAAATCAAATCAACATCAATCTTCCCATACAACTTCCAAGAATAAATCCATAAAACCCCCGATCGGTGCTGCAGACTTTAAAAACACTCCAAATGTGGTAAAAACACTCCAGATAAAAACGTAAGGTGACACAGCAAAAAACAAAAGCAAACTCGACCCAAAAATGGACTGTGGGGTCAATATAGTGATGAGAAACGCTCTTGGAGCTCCTATGGTGCCTCGTGGCTGGGATACCACATAGGATGCTGGCTGTAACCGCTGACTCGCGCCGAACCTGGAAGTCGGAATCTCGGCGTGCGGTCCAGCTACTGACTCAGAGCGAGGCAACTTGCGTGCCAACTTGACGCGTTTCGTCAGAGTGTGACGTCTTCGGACTTTGTGTTGGTCTATCACATAAAATCCCAACAAAATAAGTTTATGTTTTTGGTTGTAACATGACAAAATGTGGAGAATTTCAAGGGGGATGAATACTTTTTCAAGGAACTGTATATCAGAAATATAAACTGACTGGAATTAAATATTTCCAGCTATTTAATATACCTTACAGGGTTTATCTTTGATTTTTCTTGCATGGACATTTCACAGAAAGTTACCCTTTGGCTGTGTATAACCGTATTTTCCTTCCTCTATTACTGAACATCTTGTCAACTAAGAATTGAGAACGGTGTATGTGAAGTTTCTGAAGGGTACAAAATGCTCATTATTTTTATCAGTTAAGCAGTTGCTCTTTTCAGATATACCTGGCAGGAATCAGTCTACTGCTGCTAAGCTGCAAACACTTGACATAATTACAAATACAGCACAGTGGTGGCTCTCTGAACACGTAAACCACACAAATACCAAAGGCGTCAGACTGAAACAACTTGAATCCACAGTTTATAATTCCAGATCTGAAAATATGATATTTTTAGTTTCTTTTGCTGTGTTTTTGTTCCTCTTAAAACCTTCTGCATTGTCTAAAAAGCAGTCCGGTTATATTCCTGTGTTTTTTCATTGGGCCATATCTTGCACTAATCACAGTTTAACCACTTCAGCTCCAGAAGATTTATCCCCCTTCATAATCAGGCCATTTTTTTGTGATTCGGCACTGCATTGCTTTAACTGACAATTTTACGGTCGTGCAACCGTGTACCCAAAAAAAAAAAAAAAAAGACTGTGTCCATTTTTCCCACAAATAGAGCTTTCTTTTGGTGGCATTTGATCACCTCTGCGGTTTTTATTTTTTTGCGCTATAAACAAAAAAAGACCGAAATTTTGAAAAAAAAAAAAAATTTTTTTTTTACTTTCTGCTCTAAAACACACATAAAAAAAAAAAAAAACGAATTTCTTCATCGATTTAGGCCAATATGTATTCTGCTACATATTTTTGGTAAACAAAAATTCCCATAAGCGTATATTGATTGGTTTGCACAAAAGTTATCGCATCTACAAACTCTGAGATATTTTTATGGAATTTTTATTTAGTTTTTTTTTTTCTAGTAATGGCGGTGATCAGTGACTTATAGCGGGACTGCGACTGTCACCGACTGACATTTTTGACACTTTTGAGGGGACCAGTGACATTACTACAGTAATCAGTGCTAAAAATATGCACTGTTACTGTAATGATGGCACTGACAGGGAAGGGGTTAACACCAGGGGCGATCAAAGGGTTAAATGTGTTCCTAGGGGGTGCTTCCTAACTGTGTGGGGGATGGGCTTGCTGAATGAACACAGAGACCTGTGTTCCTAAATAAGAGGAACACAAGATCCCTGTGTTCATCACTGACAGAACAGAGGTCTGCCGTATTTACAACGGGAGACTGCCGTTCTGTCTCCACGGGGAGCGATCACGGGTGCCCGGCTGCAATCGCAGCCGACGGACCAGCTAATTGGTTCCCCCTGTAACCAATCGGTGCATGTGAGCACCAGTGGTCCTGCGAAACGATGTACAGTTATGTAGTTTCGCGGGACAGAGCCGGATTGCCGCAGTATATGTACTGCTGGCGGTCGGCAAGTGGTTAATGCATAGAAAGCATAAAGATAAAAAACTTTCTGCTTTTACAACCACTTTAATATACTGTCACTCAGTGAGGTTGATAACCGAACAAATACACATAAACTGGCAATTCTGGTAACACAGTTTAGTATAAAAGCTGGTTAACAGTAAATGCTAAGCATAAAAATAGCATGTAGCATTCAGATTAACATTGTTAGCAGCAACCCCACCCAAAATGCAACAATAAGCAGTAATAAGAATATACCAAACGCAGGAACTATACTGCCAGTGTGCACTAATGGCAGCTATGCTAGGCCTAAACCGACTGGATAGGCACTGTCAGGGATTAAATGAGCTGAAAGGGTAAAAGGATAGGAAGAGAATTAGCAAATTGGATTATGGGAGGGCCAGTCCTTAGGGTTGATCTTCTGCCAGCTATCGTTGGGGCCCCTTTAACAAGTTGATGCAGTTAGTGGTAGTCTTTTAAACCTGCATGCAGTGAGATGTGAATAGGTTAACTACAGTTTTAGCTGCCACCATTACTAGTAAAAAAATAAAATAATTTTAAAAAATTACATAAATCTTTCCCCTAGTTTGTATATGTGATAACTTTTGCACAAATCAATCAAAATACGCTAATTGGGATTTTTTTTCCCAAAAACTTGTAGCAGAATACAAATTAACCTAAAGTGATGAAAAAATTTGATTTTAAACTTTTTTTTTTGGGGAATGTTATATAGCAGAAAGTGAAAAATATTCTTTGTTTTTTTTTTTTTTTCAGAATTGTCGCTCTTTTTTTATTAATGGCGCAAAAAATAAAAATCGCACATGTGATAAAATACCACCAAAAAAAAGCTGTATTTGTGGGGAAAAAAAAAGACATAAATGTGGGTACAGCCTCACACGAGCGCGCAATTGTCCATTAAAATAAGGCAGTGCCAAATCGCAAAAAAATGGCCATTAGGGGGGCAAAACCTGAAGTGGTTAACCTCATTAGATATTCACTATAGGGGGGGGGGTCTTTCACACAAGCATATGCATATATTTCTGCACAGAATGCTGGTTTTAGCTGGCAGAGCTTGCAGAAGACCTTGCCTAAAATCCGCACCTAATGTACTTGTGTTTATGCGCTTTTAGATGCGTTTAGACGCGTACAGCATTTAGATGCATACAATTCTTCTTTTTTTTTAATGAATGACTACAAATGTATATGCCTGCGCATTTATGCGTGAACACGCTGTGTTTCTTTCTGCCCTTGTGAATGAGCCCTAATGCCTGGTACACACGATGATATTATCGGACAAATGATGAACGTTTTTTTTTTTTTGCATGCTAATCTCGTATTGAAAAGGGAGAGGTTACTAAAGTTACGGCAGAATAAAAATTTGGAAGTGATGTAAAGAGTTGTAATGTATTTGTATTGTATTTTCGAACGACAACTGTATTAATTAAACAAATAACTTACAATCTGGTTTCGTACGAGAAAAATTTTCGTGCTTGTCCGATTAAATATTATCTCATGAACTGTCATGATCAGCTCTTGAAAGCTTTGTACCAACGATCAGATTATCTTACGATCGATTTGAAAGCTTATTTTTCGTACGATTTTCTGATCGTGTGTACGGGCCTCAAGACAAGACAGCAAGTCTTCAATTTTTTAGGTAAAACAAAAGCAAACAAAGAGCAGCATCACAACTTAACAGGTTTATTAAAACCAGTAAACGACTCACATTTTTGAGATAAAAGAATTGCTTATCAGACCTGCCAGGATTGGGATAGCGACTGTCTCATGGGGATGTAAACAATCCAAGGAGATCCACTGCTCCACTCATATTAAACACTGCATCTTCCTTCTGTATTCCCAGGTTCCAGGAGGCCCTATGGAGCCAGAGGATGCCGGGTTCAAGGAACCGGGAGTGAGGTCAGCACCTGGGGGAGGATAGGAGTGGGACTAACGCGTTTCGGAGTCTGCCAGCTTCTTTCTCAAAGCCTCACTGGGCGCCCATGATCAGCCTCTATTTATGATGTGCAGAGGCGGCCCATGGGAGTTGTGATGATGCACCCAGAGCGGCGCTCTTTGTTTGTTTTGTTTTGCTTCAGAGATCTCTTCATATCTCCCAGCAGCTGCCTTCTGAGTACTGCTTATGTTTTATGATTCATTAATACTGTTGGATTTAAGTTCTACCAGCTTTGACTTGTGGATTCAGCTTTTGCCCACCTCTTGCTCCATCTACACATGTGTACTTCAATTTTTTAAAAATATATGTCTGTTTTGTCCTAGTTCTCACCTTTAACCAATTAACAGCCGCCCTATAAGGCTCGGTTCACACTGTGGCGACACGACTCCTTACTACTTCAGGGGCGACTTGTGCATTACCATGCACCACGACTTCGGAGCGACTTGCAGGGACTTCACATAATGGAAGTCTATGCAAGTCGCTCCAAGGTCGCCCCGAAGTAGTACAGGACCCTTTTTCTAAGTCGGAGCGACTTGTGTCGCTCCTATTAGAACGGGTCCTGTAGCGGTCAATGGACCGCGAGGGAGTGTGACTTGTCAGGCTGACAAGTTGCCTGAAAAGTCGCGCTAGTGTGGACTGGCTCTAACAGTTTTCCTGCTACAGGATGGCACCTCGGTACTGGATCACGTATATATACGTGATCCAGCTCTACCGGGTAAGGGGGGGCACATGCACATCACAGCCGGCTTGCTTCCACTTTGGTCATGCACAGATTCAGATGCGATGTCTGCCGACACCCGCCAATCCTTCAGCAAAGAGGCAGATCGCCATTCTGTCAGGAGGGAAGGCATGGATCACATGTTCCTGCAAAACAGGGTCTTGGATCCATGCCTTCCCCTAGTAAAAGCACCTCTCACACTACACAAATACACTGACTAGGCCCCTTGTTAACCCTTTGATCGCCCCTGATGCTAACCCCTTCCCAACCAGTGTCATTAGTTTAGTGGCAGTGCATACTTTTTAGCACTGATCACTGTATTAGTGTCACTGGTCCCCGAAAAGTGTCAAAAGTGTCAGTGTCCAAATGTCTGCCACAATATTGCAGTCCCACTTTAAGTCGCTGATTGCTGTCATTACTAGTAAAAAGAAATAAAAAAGTATATCACATAGTTTGTAGACGCCAGTGGCGGCCCATCCATTGGGGGCGCAGGGGTGCCGCCCCCCCATCCATGCATCCAGCCCCCTAATCTACATGCAGGGGCGCCGGATGCATGGATTTCAATAGGGTTTTTTTTTGTGGCACCTGATTAGAGCCAGAGGTTCTAATAGGCTTCAAAAAAGGGTGGGCTCAGGGCACAGAGCACTGCGCCCTGAGCCCATCCTGTTGTATGACAATAGGGAATTAATATTTGCTATTATCATCGTGAGACCCCTTTCCTGATTGGTTGAAAAGAGAAGCAATGTTCTATTGGCTAGGAAGAGGAAGGAGACGCATGGCCAGAGGAGGTAAGAATGTTGGCTGTCCAGCCGGCCGCCCGTCCTGCTGGGGGGGGGGTGGTGTATTGGCTTTCCGTCCGTCCATCCCACTGGGGGGGGTGGTGTATTTGCCTGCCAGTTGTCCGTCCCGCTGGGGGGGGAGGGTGGTGGATTTGCCGCCCCCCCCCCCCAAATTATAATGCATTAGCCGCCACTGGTACAACGTTTGCACAAACCAATCAATATACACTTATTGGGATTTTGTTTTGCCAAAAATATGTAGCATAATGGTCTAAATTTATGAGGAAATTTGATTTTTTTCAGTTTTTTTTTATTGGATCAGTTTTATAGCAGAACGTAAAAAATATAGGTTTTTTTTTTTTTCAAATTTGTCAGTGTTTTTTATATTTATAGTGCAAACAATAAAAAAATGCAGAGGTAATCGAATACCACCAAAAGAAAGCTCTATTTGTGGGAAAAAAGGACATCAATTTTATTTGGGTACAGCGTTGCATGACCGTGCGTTTGTCAGTTAAAGTAACGCAGTGCATTATTGCAAAAAATGGCCTGGTGATGAAGGGGGGTAAATCTTCTGCAGGTCAAGTGGATAATGGAAAAATATAGCACAGAAACACCCTAGAAAAAAAATAGTATACTTGTTGATTTAATTAATCCAATTGTCCTTCTAAATATGTTTTTTTTGCTTAGACGGTAAGGGCATTTAAAAGCACTCTCCAGTCCCAACAATAAAACCAGCCTTGAAAAGGTTACATTTATAAAATGCATTTATTGGTTCATCCGCCGGGCAAAAAAAAATAAAAAATTCTGTCCTAACGGTAAAGTCTTTTAAGTTTAATAACTTGCGACAGAATTTACACTGTTGTGCCCTCTGATGTGTCAGCCTGGAAAGTTAGCATGAGAAACTCTGAAAGAGCGATAACAGTGAGAAGAGCGCAGGAAATAAATGAGCTGTGACACCCTCCAGAGGAAAGGAAAAATATGAGGGCCCTGAGTGTCAAATTGGGGAAATCAGGGGACCCGCAGAAGGCTTACTGACCCACGCAGAAATGGAAATCAAGCTGACAAAATCCATGCACTTAAACTGAACTTTAGCAGAGAGGCATTCTGGTGTACGGTTAACCCTTTCACTGTAATCCTGTGCAAAAAATAAATACTGTATAAGGGTTTTTAAGGGAAATCTGCTGAAGGTTAAATGTCATTTTGTGAACATTCGCATAAAAAAAGAGCGTGAAAACCACAAAATATAACATTCAAAGTAAAAATGTTAACCTGATATGTAAATGTGCAAAACACCAAAAAGTGTTAAAATTAGTGATCGACCGATATCGGATTTTCATTGCCGATACCAATACCTTGGCCATTGAATATCGGTATCGGACAATATTGGCTGATATTTTTGTACATTTAAAAATGTTTTATTTTTTTATTTTTACACTTGACAGGTACTGTTGTCAGGGCCGCTGATAGGGGGGGACCACCAGCCCTCTTGTAGGGGGCCTGAGCACACAGGGGGGCCCACACAGAGAGGGGGGTTAGTGATGGACAACAAATACAGAAATCTTCCTCCAGCACCTGAATCTGATCTGTCCCTCTCCCTGCTATCAGCTTTTATCTGTTGAGAAAGAGACAGTTGTCCCTCACTAATCCCCCTTCCTTGTGTGGGCCCTCCCAGCACTTATCTCTGCTCAGGAGTTTATTTGTAAATTGTAACTTTGTTTCTCTCTCTCTGTCTCTCTGATCACTGAGCTCCAACTGCCCAGCCTGTATATTTTTCTCATCTCATCTTCTTTTTTATTTAACATAGTTTTTTTTTTTTTTTTAGATTTAGCAGGAATTATGCGAGTTATGTTATATTTGTGTCTGATAATAGTGATTTTGTTGTAATTTTAGCTAAATATATCTTTAATATTTTCTTGAGGGGGCCCTGCCAGGTAGTCTGTATGGGGCCCCGCGATTTCTAACAGCAGCCCTGACTGTTGTGGAGGGATCTGGGGGTTTAAAAGACCCCAAATCCCTCCTCTGCACTTAAAAGCATTCAAAACAGCCAAGTTTGGCTGTTTTGAATGCTGTCATTTCTTTGAATCTGGCGCCGAATACCCGGAAGTGATGTCATGATATCACTTCCGGGTTTTTACATGGAGACTCAATCAGAGCCGAATGCGGCTTTGATTGGGTCTTCGGCGGCCGCGCAGGTAAGATGTCCGGGTCTCCTGGTGGGACGGGAAACCCGGGCGAGCCGCAGAAGGCGGCGGGAGGAGGGGAAGTCCCCTCCAGCTCCTTGTAATGACAGCCGAGCGGCTTCTCAACTGCATCGGTTGTCATTTCAATACAGCCGACCATCGGCTATGGATGCCGGTACCGAGGTGATGTCTCTAGCTGCAAGCATCCCTCCTGCATAGCACTTTCCCAAAAATATCAGCAATATCGGTAACCTCAGGGGCCGATTCCGATATATCAGGGAAAGTGCCGATAATCGGTCGATCCCTAATTAAAATACTTCACAAAAAAAAAAACATGCACAATAAATCAATATGAAATGGTGATAATACACATCCACTGCCAAAACCAATGTTCAAGGCTCCAACACGGAGCCAATATGAATCTTGAATGAAGATCAAAAACCAATGTTTCACGTGAGAAAGTTACAGACCACCATAATTTCAAGTGTGTGAAACCCCTTACCGGATAAATATGATATCCAAAAAATAAGAGATTTAAAGCATAGAAAACACCCAGTATGGAATCCTTAAGGATATATTGGCCACTCTAACACCTACAGTTGTCCTCTTCTGGCTATCCAGAAACTGTAATTCTCCACAATGGTGCTCAGAAAAGAACACAAAGGACCATAGCGTAATACTGTTTAAAAAAAATAAAAACAAACAACTGGAGCGCCACTCTAAGTGCAGTGTTAAAAGGACTGTAGCTTTATTGACCGTCCCTGCCAGATCTTTTACATTTAGACTGTCGCTTTGGATATCATGTCTCTTCTACCTATGCACCATCTGCCCTGCCTCAACTCTTTGATACTGTTAAAAAAAACTAGCCTGTTTTAAATCACAAGTATCATAGAATAAAATTGTCACAAACATTAGACTGCAGTACCCTGGTTAATGTAATGACATCATAGGCTGCTAGCCCCACCCTATGTGTTTCGTCTTTTTATAGAACATCTTCAGGGGACAAAGAAAGAAAGAAGGGTAGCCAGTAGAGGACCACTGTAGGTGTTAAAAGTGGCCGATATATCCTTGAGGGATCCATACTGGGTGTTTTCTGAGCTATAGATATCTTGTCATTTGGAGATCATATTTATCCGGTAAGAGATTTCACACACTTGAAATTATGGTGGTATGGAACTTTCTCACATGGAACATTGGTTTTTAATCTTCATTCAAGATTCATATTGGCTCTATGTTGGAGCTCTGAACTTTGGTTTTGGGAGTGGATGGTATTATCACCATTTCATATTAATTTATTGTGCACATCATTTTTTTGTGAAGTATTTTACCATGTTTTGAACATATTAGGTTACCATTTTTTATTTTGAATTTTATATGTTGTGGTTTTGCACATTCTTTTTGTATAATATTTTGTTTTTCCTGTATCCAAAATGTAGTGCGCTGCATTACCTTTTAGCGGTGAGAGCATTTGTTTTATTATTTGTGAACAAAGTCAACAGCATTTAGGAGTGTCAACTGTTAAACGAAAGATTGACACATGCAAGATAATGTTGGAGAAGGCTTTTAGAGTTGTAGTCTGAAGACTGGAATAGAAAGATATTTTTCATCCTGTCTTCTGGCACATCAAAAAAAAAAACCCAACAACAAATTTAGTGCTTTCTTTGAAATTCCTTCTTATACCCACAAGCTTTAAAATTTGATATAATTCATAACACATAAGTATAAAATGGTCATTGTACTGATATGTCAAACATTCACACAATTGGAACAAAAATTGGCATATTTTCTCTAATATTAGATTTGCTATATACTAAATGCCACCTAGTGGCAATAATACCCTTACTGAGGTAGTTATGGAAAACAAATGATTATGTCCACTCTCTATTTGAGCAAGAAGGCAGATTTCAGCTAGAAGGAAAAAATAGCGTCTATTTTGGGACTGAAGACAGGAAAATTGTACAAGTTTTAGTACAAATTTTAATCCTTTTTTATTATACTTTAATTTTGGATTGAGAGAACAGACAGGTTTCATCTGGTAAGTATGATAAACAAAAGACCACTGTGCAGTGGTATTTTATCAGGTGGATGCATAGAGGGCTCATAGAGGGCTAGGATATAACAGATGGCTATCTGAGTCTACTTTGGAGCTATGGCGATTACTAAGTGATCCCTTCATATTGGGATCCTGTTGATCATACTTACTAGATTTGGAGATTCCAGGAGAGGTTTTGAGGCATCTTATGGGTTGATGATCTCTGTAATTGTAGACCATGTCCATCTGGTAAGAGACTTGATGGCGGTGGTGGGCAGGCATGTATGGTGCACCTCCCAGTTTTCTCGCGTGGCTCATCGTTTGCTGGAATTCCAGTGAGAGGAACAATCTTAATTTTCACAAGATTTTATCATATTTGTTCCTCAGAAATATGGAATGGCTATTTTTAATCAATCACATTTATGATGTTTTAGTGTGTACACAAATACAGTAGCACTGATAATCATGTTGGGTTTGACATAAGCGGTGCACTATTCTTTGTGTGTATATATAATATATATATATATATATATATATATATATATATATATATATATATTTTTTTTTATTTTTTTTTAGCACTTTTTATATTCAGGTGACACATAGTTGCAGCTCTTGTGTTTCTTTATCACACTTTAATGCAAGAACACTTTTTGTTTTTTTAAATAAAACTTTTGTGGGTTTTTTATGAGACAGAAGCGATTTGCAGCAATCCCTTTTTGAAAGCTTTCTATTTTAAAGGGAGATAACAACATGCAGATTTCATCTGAAAATGCAAAACTAGTGTCTTTTTTTTCTGAGATTGTAGACAGAACCATTGTACAGGTTTTCTGGACCGTACATACTCATTTCTTGCTTGGATGCAATTTCAGAGGCAGAGAACAGGCAGATTTTACCGGGACATTAAAAATGTGTGTCTTTTTTCGGACACCGAAGAAAGAAAAGTTGGACAGATTGTTGGAAATGTCAAATTTGCTATTTTTGTTTTATAGCTCTGTACTCATTGCTCTAGTACTCATCTTTAAGGAACTGTGTGTATGGTTCCTTAGACAACAATGCAAGCTATTCTGAAGGGCTGCAATTTCAGAGAGAGTGAACAGGCAGCTTATAATCAAGGAACCACTGTTAGGCCAGAAACTTTCAAAGAGACTATATCTACAAGAATTCTTAATCGAGGTAATGTACTGAAACAAACAGCATGATTTAGCCTGCATCAAACCAATACAATTTCCCCACTGAGCTGATAGCTATTTTTAAAAACAATTGCATAGCTATTCGTCCAGCAAAACTGTGTGAATTGGGCAAAAACAAATATTTTAGGCCATTTTCTCTTTTGAACAAATTAAGGGCTTGCAGCATTAAGATGGAAGCTCAAATTTTACTAACTTTTGGCAAACTACTGTTTCAATTTTTTTGTTTTACTTGAGTTTAAGCATACAAGAATATATTTTCTATAAAGCAGGGCAAATTTTTAAATTTTGGAGCTACTTTATTCTTCAGCATCCTAAACGAGCAGCACTGTCTATTGAGTAACATGGGAACTACAACTCAAAGCTGCCTCCTTTTAGCATCAATCAAAAGAGAAAAAAATTCTTATCAAATTAGTATATTTATCCAAAAAATGCAAAAAATTAAGCTGCCTCCTTTTTGCTGAAAACCCTTACAATGTTGTTATATTATGGGCAGTGGTAAAATACTGCATTATGGGCACTAGATGGAGATGAGAAGCATAGGAAATATTTATGTCTTTGTAACAAGAAATACAATGTACTAATTCTAAAGAATACTAAGTGTGCAGCAGTCCCCCCAGCCCCTTCTAATACTTACCTGAGCTCCATCTCAATCCAGTGATGTGTATGAGAGCATCAGCTCTCCGGGGACTCTAAAGCCCCGTACACACGTTCCGAATGTCGGCCGAACGATTGGCCGTCTTTTGTCCGGTGCTGTCCTGTCGGTTGAAAAGTGCTAAAGACTGCACACGAATTTTGTCAGCCAACAACAGCTGACTGCAGAAGTGATGCCATGTGATGGTTAACTTTCCGTGTGTTTTTTCTTCTCTGAGCATGCCCAGTCTTGCTCATCTGCTGTTACTCGGCCAAATTCTGTACTGACTGGCGAACAATCGGTCGTTCTGGTGACGGCCAACAAAAATTTTATAGCCTGCACACCCGATTCTGTTCGGCCGAAGAGTCGCAGTCGGTTGTCGGAAGCATCATACTAACAAGCCAACAATCGGCCGATCGTTCAGCGGCCGAATATTTACGGCCGACAATCGCTACGTCTGTACGGGCCTTAACTCCTCATTGTTTCCAACAGCAGCAGGAACCATTGGTGATCACAGCCAGACAGCCAATTAGTAGAGAGAGGGGGTGGAGCCGAGCCGTGGCTCCATGTCTGAAAAGACATGCAGAGCAGCAGTTTAGGAGCATGCCAGCTTGGGTGCCCCCATTGCACGCTGCTTGCTCTGGGGGCACTCAACAGGAGGGAGGGGCCAGAAGTGCCGGCGGGGGACCTGAGAAGAGGAGGATCATGGCTGCTCTGTGCAAAACTATTGCACAGAGAAGGTATAGTAAGTATGACATGTTTGTTATTTAATTTTATTTTTTTTTTCTCATTATATTTTCATTAGGTTTAAATGATATTCAAAAGGTAACGCTGTGGGGGGATACATGTCCATAGATAGTAGCGGGTAAAAAATAACATAAAAGTAATAGGAACATTAATAGTGACAACAAGTAGCACAGCAGATGATACTCAAGTAATCAGTAACATTCAAAGTATAGTACACAAATACAATGTTAGTTATTTTTTTCTAAGTTTTGCCTCCTCCTCGTGCTACTCATGTGCCAAGTGCAGCCTACAGGGATGGTGTCAGGATAAAGAGGGTCCTGAGACACCAGAAAGTCTTCCTGTTCATCCTGCTTCTGTGCTTCCAGTGCCCAGGTTATTACACTAAGCAGTGTGTGCTCCAGCAGGTTCAGTAGAGGGATAGTATCATATATGCCCACGTCATCATGGCTCACCATTCCTCTTTAACCACTTGCCGACCAGCCACCGCAGTTATACGGCGGCAGGTTCCCGCAAATCACCGTACCTCATACCTCACCAGCGGGGAAGCCGATCCAGGGGGGCGGTGGCCGCGATTGCTGCCGGGAACCCGCGATCGCTCCCCGTTAAGAGAGAACAGCGGTTGTTCTCTCTGGTATCAATGCAGAGCTCCTGTGTTCCTCCTATTTAGGAACACAGGTCTCTGTATTGATTCCATTAACCCATCCCCCACCACAGTTAGAAAACACCACCTAGGCTCACACTTAACCCTTTGATTGCCCCTGGGTTAACCCCTTCCCTGTCAGTGTCATTATTACAGTAACAGTGCATATTTTTTTTAGCACTGATTACTGTAGTAATGTCACTGTTCCCTCCAAAAGTGTCAAAAATGTAAGTTAGGGGTCCGATCTGTCTGCCGCAGTCCCGCTTCAAATCGCTGATTGCCGCCAATACTAGTAAAAAAAAATAAAAAATAAAAATGAGATAAATCTTTCCCCTAGTTTGTAGATGCAATATCTTGTGCGCAAACCAATCAATATATGCTTATTGGGTTTTTTGTTTACCAAAAATAGGTACAAATTGGCCTAAAATGATAACAAAATTTGTTTTTTTTATTTTATTTTGGGGAATGTAAGATAGCAGAAAGTGAAAAATATTGTTTTTTTTTTTTTTCATAAATGTCGCTCTTTATTTGTTTATAGCGCAAAAAATAAAAATCGCACAGGTGATCAAATACCACAAAAAGAAAGCTCTGTTTGTGGGAAAAAATAACATCAATTTTATTTGGGTATAGCGTTGCACGACCGCGCAATTGTCTGTTAAAGTAACGCAGTGCCGAATCAAAAAAAAATGGCCTGTTCATTAAGGGAGAAAATCTTCTGGTCCAGAAGTGGTTAAATGGTGACAATACAGTATATGCATCCAGAATAAGGAACTACTGATGTACTAATAAAAATTCCAAATGCCCCTTCCACTGTGTAGGTTTATCACAAATTAGGTTTGCAGGCTGGTGGAGTTGCTGCTAAATGTAATCCAGTAGAACACTAGCTGAGTATGATCAGTTGAAATGATTTCACACTCTTTTAACCTGCCTCAGAAGATCATGCATGCCTGTGTATCTAACTAGGATCCACTGCCCCACCAGTTTGAGGATGTGTGCCAGACATGTGCTGAAGAGTGGACAACAGGTTGGTGCAGTTGTCACACACAACCTTTACTGGCACAAGATGGCGTAGGGTTCACTATCTTTAGGTCTGTTCCTACAGAGTTGATAGAATCTTTGTCCCTGTGTAGCTCCTGTCCTCCAGGCATACCAGCTGCAAAACGGAGTGGCAGAGTTTTTCTTGAGTCATTGCATAGCCACTTGGTCTAATGGGGCGGACTAGTACTTCTGACTGGAAAAAAGCCATTGAGGAGGAGGGGGTGGGGGTAACTGATCTCTCACCATCACCAGGTTTTAGGATGTCGGGGCAGCACCATTAGCTCCAGCAGTGTGCCCTGCCCTTCATCCTTCTCAGTCATCAGAAAAGGTACTCAGTGTGCCGTAAAGCACAAATAACATCATATAATCAAATATTTTTTTTGTAAAAAATAAAATGTCTAAACCTAAATAAAAAAGGAAACCTTGATAAAAAGAGCAATAAAATACCCAACCCCCCCCCCCCCCCCGCCCCCCAAAAAAATAAAAAATAAATAAAAAGCATGGGGAATGGCAGCAACATGATTTTTTTACTGGCATACACAAGAAACAAAAAAATTATTCCTAAAAACAACTGCTGGGTCTATTCAAAGTGACCACAGTTGTGAAAAACACTCTATTCTCTCTAGACCCCCAAACTGAAATTCACTTTAGTATGTTAGTGGGAACATACAGCCCTAAATATATTACTGTCTCAGTAAGGGACCAGGCTTGGAGACCAGTAACTAAAGAAGTAGACAGGCTCCCACCAACCAGCAGGATAAGTACACAAGCAGATCACCCTGGTGGATGATGTGGGCTCACTTAAGGTACTGAGTCTAAGCACTAACCGGTCCTCATCAGAGCTCCAGATGGTGGAGATGGGTTTTGCTGCATGCTAGCACCAAATTGCGGCCCTCAGAATTGCCAGACCAGAAGTTGAGCAAGCTGGTATCCAGTAGCTAATAAAGCAGGTAGAGATCAAGCAGAAGATTAGTCAAGAAACAAGCCAAAGGTCAGTAACAAGTGGTTGCAGGTTGGGACTTTAAGACTCGATTCACACTAGCGCAACTGTCAGGCGACTTGTCAGCCTCCCTCGCGGTCCATTGACTGCTACAGGACCCGTTCTAATAGGAGCGACACAAGTCGCTCCGACTTAGAAAAAGGGTCCTGTACTACTTCGGGGCGACCTCGGAGCGACTTGCATAGACTTCCGTTATGTGAAGTCCATGCAAGTCGCTCCGAAGTCGTGGTGCATGGGAATGCACAAGTCGCCCCCGAAGTAGTACAGAGTCGTGCCGCCCCAGTGTGAACCGACTCTTAAGGTGCTCCGACACAAAGTAGCAAAAACATTTTTGTTATGTATAAAAAATATAAACATTTATTTATCAAAAGAAGTATAAAAACATTTTATACAGCCAAATATTCAGGGTACAAAAATGATATCATTCACTGCGCTTTTGTTTCGCCATATCAGCTTCTTCAGGGAAACGCGTGAAGAGTTTTACTAGTGAACAAATAGAAAATGCAGTAAATACAATGATAATCCACATATACATAAATACAACATTTACCAATTGCAAAAAAAGTAAATAGTAAGCTGAGCTTGATCAATCATGCAGAGATTTGTGAAAGTCTCCATACCTTTGATGGGAATTGATTTGGGAGTAAGTTACCTCCTACATTACCTGTTGCCTTTCTCTTTTATATAGACCTGAAGTGGTCAGAAATTCAATCAGTAAATCCTGGTCGTTTGTTTTGATGCATATTGAGAGGTTATTAGAGTGACTATATTTAAATAAGCAGTGCTTTTGAACGCCACCTAGTGGATGTTGCTGGTCGCTGTAATTTTTAGCATATGTAATTAAACTATAGAAGCTACACCATGACAGTCTGTGAGTTTAATTGTTAAAAATACCCCAGTGCCCTATTTGATATGATGCTGTTGTTAACACAGGTTTAACCCTTAGTTTGCTGGCCTATTACACCCTCTGCGGGAGACCTGGCATGCAGACTTTTCCTCCCAATCCGGGTGGTATATGGGGCTCCCGCTCCCCCCCCCCCCCCCACCCGTGACAGATCCCTCTGCTTTCTACCATCACAGGTATGGAGACACATTCATTAATCTCTGCATGATTGTCAAGCTCAGCCTACTATTTTGGTTTTTGCAATTGATATATGTTGTATTTATGTATATGTTGATTTTCATTGTATTTACTGAATTTTCTATTTGTTCATTAGTAAAACTCTTCACGTGTTTCCCTGAAGAAGCCAATATGGCAAAACCGGTTGGAAACAAAAGCACAGTGAATGATATCATTTATATACACTGGAAAAAAAAAGAGGAGGGAAGTTGATTGGGACTTTAAATGAGGAAATGACATGGTAGGGTGATATAACTCCATCCCTAGGACAAATTGAATAAAAACAAGGGGATATTGGGACTTTAAATGAAACCCGGGAGTGCAATCCAAGAGAATTAGATAAGTTAATAAACTCAGATAAATGATTAATATATGTACATATAAGATAATAACACGATAAAAATATAAAGCGTCAATTTTAATTCATCAATATACACAAAACATCATAATATAGTAATATCAATATTAACAAATAATTGCTGGTAGATAACATATAATAATACATAAATGTCCACATATTGTTTCAAAACATAACATGATTGCAAATACTAATATCAACGATGACCTAAGTGTCTCTATAGTCTAGCAGCAACATAAAACCATGGGATAAATAATGATTAAAAAATGTATTTCATAAAAATAATCTGGTGATAAACACATGATAGTAGGAACGTTGCATCCAAAACAGCTCTACGCGTTTCGTGAATATGTTCACTCATCAGGAGCAGATGCAAAGTGTGTATATGTACGTATCTACAATGAGATACAAAATTATTAATACAGTGTGCCAGTGGGCTGAGAAAAGGGGGAGAAAGAAAAAGAGGAAACGGGGGAACAACCTTTGTGGTACTTACAGAACAACTAAGGGTACAATGTGTAAAGATATATAAAAATAAAAATAAATATAAAAATTGAAGGTACATAGGGAAGTCTTTTCCAGGAGCTGTAGCAGTATGGTTCATGGCAGTACTCACATTTATGTGAGTTTATTAATTTATCTAATTCTCTTGGATTGCACCCATGGGTTTCATTTAAAGTCCCAATCTCCCCTTGTTTTTATTCAATTTATATACACTGAATACTTGGTTGTATAAAATGTTTTCATACTTCTTTTGATAAATAAATGTTTATATTTTTTAAACAAAACAAAAATGTTTTTGCTACTTTGTGTCGAAGCACCTTAAAAGTCCCGCACCCCATATTTTCTTGAACACTAGACAAATTGGGATGTTGGTGCTCATATTTTCTTTATATGGTCCCATCCACAAAAACCTATAAAGTCAATAATAAACAGATGCAGGTTGGGATCAAGAGGAAGCGTAGTCTAGGACCAAGCCAAGGTCAGTAACAAGTGGTAGTGAGGGAAGCTGCAGGTACACAAAGGAGCAAGATGTCAGCTGGAAAGTGCACAATAATCTGGCAAACAGAATTTGCAGAGACATGGCTTAAATCAGGAAGTTCATGGGAGGAGCAAAGAGTTCAAGGTGCACCAGAAAAAAGAGACAAGGCAAGATTGTCAAAGGAATCAGACAGGAAGCTTTCCAGCATTTCAGGTGGCACATTATGAAGAGCTACAGTCAGACACTGCAGAGATTGCAGGTTCAGAACCAGACCCTGACAATCACTTTTTAAAGCATTTCTTAGCCAAAAAAAAAAACAGATCCTGTTCCTTTAAAGCATGTCATACAGCACAGTGCTTATGCTGTGTCATTTAGCCCCCTGTATCACCTAAAAAACCTGGCTGATCCTGCCATTTTCTACCCTCCCCTCTGTAATATGACCACGGTATATCATGGCTGCTGAGCCCTGACACCGTGGTCAGTTTACGTGCCTCTGTCATCCGCAGCCCTTCTCTGTCCTCCTCTCCCCCTTCCCTCCCTGCCTGTCTGCTCATGTCAGTGCCTGCCCCCTCCCCTCCTGCTGCTCTTATATTTAATATAAAATCATCCCATCCCCTCTGTAATATAACAATAGATGCCCCTGTGCCTATGTTAAAGGAAAAAATATGCCGATCTGTACCTAAATCAGAGCGGCTCCCGGGCGCTCATGTGAACGCTCGACCCTCTCCTCTCTTCCCCTCCTCCTCGGCACATCAGCGGCAGTGCTCGGCCCCGCCCACTGGAGCTGTCAGCCAGGCAGAGAAGAGAGCCAAGAAGTCAGCTGAGCACCGGGAGCCGCTCTGATATAGGTACAGATTGGCATCTTTTTTCTATAACACAGGGACACTTATTGTTATATTACAGAGGGTGGGGATGATTTTATATCAGTGGCTTAACAACCACTTTAAAAGTTTGTCTAAACATTGAACAGGTATTCTAACTAAATGTATCATCTTTCTTAACCTGAACCACATCCCTGTTTGTGAATATCAGGTGAACCCAGTTCACTAGGTTGGTTTATATTTTTAAGTACTTTAGGTGTTACAATTTTGATTTCAATAAACCTAAAGGCTCTGAAAAGGCAAAGTAGCATATTCTCCTAAAATAGGTAATAAGAAAATCAGTCACACAATGGCCATTGCATAAAAGTAATGATCCTAATGGCTGTGTTTGTCAGGAACCATAGCTTTTCCTTTAGACACTTTGATAAAAAGGACACAAAACCAGTTTCACTTACTTCTACACTTCTATTCACATTTAGTGACTAAGTTAATCTTTACCATAATTACGGTAATGGCCTCTGCTTGTAGCTCGTTACGTCTTTTATTCCTGATAATTTTTGAATACCCGAGTCACATTTTCTGGTTCTTTAAAGGAAAAAAAAGCTAAATGTAATTTTACTGGAACATTCAATTTAGATCATTATTCAGACTCCATGCACTGAGATACAGGAACAAACTGGTTTGAAAAAAAGGTATTTGTGTCAGGCTACATCTAAATTTAAAAAGGTAAACTCTTCCTTTTTTTATTATTTTTTTTTCTTCCCTGCAAAGTAAATGCATAATGTGCTAGTATGCATTGCATACTAGCACATTACGTGACACTTACCTCCAAATGAAGCCCTCGTCATCCCTGCTGGCAGCCGCATCCATCTTCAGCCATCTTCCTTCCTGGTCTGCGGATTCCGGCTATGCTACTGGCCGGGAGCCGCGTAAGGTCACTCCCGTGTATGCGCGGAAAAACAGGATTCCCTCTGTTGGGACTTTGAAGGGCAAGAAGGTAGAAGACTAAATGGTCAGTAATATAAGGCATCTCTCATTGAAGTGGAAGATCTATGCTGCTGCCCTGCATTTCCAAGATTGCTGGCAGCTATATGTCTGCAGCTGGATAAGAGCTACCTAAGAAAATGGGCCACCACTCCATTTTAGGATTTCTCAATACCCCCTTTGGAACCTGATATAGCTACATTGTTGACCCTTCTGCCTGAAGATTGTTCTTTCTATCTTTCTGCCCCTTTGTGGACATTCAGCTGATGGTCTGGGGTGTGGTACACTGAAACTCGTGGTAGGCTGGCAGCCTGTGAAATGCTTATATATTTTTATATATAAATTATTTATATGTTTTTAAACACATGTGGTTTTGTGGACCTAAGTGCTCATGTCATTATAAGATCTGCATTTATTAAAGCGGAGTTCCACCCAGTGAACATTTTTTTTAATAAAAATACCCCCGGGACAGTCAGGGCTAGTGCATTCCACAATGGCTAGCCTCTGATCTGTCCCGGGTTGCATTTACCTGCAAGAAGAAATACTTACCTTGAAAATGTATTCTCCAGCGCTGCCATCTCAGGTGTGAGCAGCTTGAAGCCAGCGCGATCCTCTTCTGTGTCCTCTTCTGTCTTCTTCGGACCCACGATGCACTGCACCGGCCCCGCCATCACTTCCGGTGCCGCAGCGTCATCCCTGCACAGCTTCTGGGCATGCCCAGAAGCTGTTTTGCAAGGTATGACGGCGCCTGCACCGGAACTGACGTCGGGGCCGGTGCAGGCGCATTGATTCCTGGGAGCGATGACTTTCAGCTCTTAGGAATCATTGCATGCCAGGAAGTGACGACGGGCCGTGGCCGCCGAGGGGAGGAAGAGGAAGTAAGGTAAGTATATTTTCTTCTAAACGAGGGAAGTAAAAGAAAAAAAAAATTGCGATTATCCATTTTATTTTCAGGTGACCCGGAGCGAGAAGATGAAGGTAAGTATAATTTTAGGGTGGAACTCCACTTTAAGTGCATTCCGTTGACCCCTAATGAAGACAAAGATTCCCTTATCTTGAAACGGTTGGGTCTCAGCTGTCCATCATGTGAGGTATTTTCTATGAATGCCACTGTCTGCACTACCATGTCAAACTGCTGTATGGTTCTTAATTAGTTGTGGTGCTCATCAGTGCCTTATGTCTGAATTTTAAGGTTCTTGCTTTAATAAAATGTATAATTTTTTTTTATTTACTCCGCTTTTTTCTTCTATTACTGACCATTGGTCTTCTACCTTCTTGCCCTTCAAAGTCCCAACAGAGGGAATCCTGTTTTCTTGTTGTTGATTTAGAGATGTGGGCTATACTTTCTAATTGGCTCCAGTATAGTATTTGTAGCACTGCCCCCTTGGGAGCTGCTGAGAATGGATTCCCCTGGGTTACTCATAGCAATAGGCAGTTAAACATATCACTTTAAGTCCTCGGCTCAGTCAATGAACAGTCCAGGGGATTTGTTTTTTTTTTGGATTTTATTTGGAACTGGGATGGGAGAAGGGATGAGTGGGATACTCCAACTTAGCAACTATGCACAAATCTTGAGGACATCTAACTGTAGTGTGTGCGGCAAGGCCGCTGCTTCACTTTGGCACTGGAGTTAAGATTTAAAGGTGAACTATACTTTAATACTTTAGGTTCCTCTTCAGGGTCTAACTGGGCACCCCTTTTCTTACTTGCTGTGTGTGCTGGCTTTTGTCCACTGACCCTCCCTGGAGTGGTCCCCTTCCTGGGCAGACCCCTGGCAAGCTCCCTGGTACTCACGGACACTGTTTTTCCTCAGGAATGCTCTGCCACTTGCTCCACTGTCAGTTTCCTCTGGACCACACAGCTCAGCACCACACTTCTGGTCCACTAGGCCGACTGCCTGTGACCACTTTCCATGCTGACAGGAGGAAAGACAGCCGTCCCCCTCCTTCTGGGACCTGCCTTCCTGCCCAAAGACATCCTGTCACATGTGCCCTTGGCTTTTATGACCAGTCCCAGGATGCACCAATATTGTGCCCTCCCACTGGGACAGCCACAAAAGCCTGTGTGTAACTGGCTGGGTTTCCTCCACTGTCCAACAGGCTCCCCTATTGGATAGAGTGGGGACACTCCCTCAGACCAAGTGAATCACACATGTAACAGGCAGAACTACTGATCAGGCTCCCCTGATAAGCAGATGGAGCAAGACAATGCTTTTACCTAGCACCTACCTAGCAGGGTGCTACATATTTATAAAGGAGAAGTATAAGGATCCCAGTGCAATCACAGTGATCGGAAATAGCAGTACCTCCACCTGTGTCTCAGTCCTCAATATGTGACGATCCACCACCAAAGTCAATAATGTGCTTACTGGAGCATGTGGCCTTAGATACAGTAGCACCGAGTCAACAACGCTTGAGTAGAACCAGAGTATGACGTTCAGAAGGCAGCTCTAAGGGTCTCAAATCCAAGCCCCACGACCGGACCACCGTTCACAATGTAATATCATGCATTGCATTGGATCATAGAAACAAAAGAAGCCTCCACATATTGTAAAACTGTAACTATAGATTTTATTTAAAAGATAGAACATTTACATCAACTCCAAGATAAAAACGCCTTTATCCAAGATCCAGCAAGAAATAGTCTATGGAATTCAATGGCCTGAATAGCGTGAAAACCAATGCGTTTCGTCCTCAAAGACATCATCTGGGGTCTATGAGCATTCCGGTCATTGCATACATATATAACGTAGCCTGGTCATTAAGATCATTAGTGCCTAAAACGACATGCCTTGTAAAAGTAATGCAAAGTAGCATATTCTCCTAAAATAGGTAATAAGAAAATCAATCACACAATGGCCATTGCATAAAAGTAATGATCCTAATGGCTGTGTTTGTCAGGAACCATAGCTTTTCCTTTAGTCACTTTGATAAAAAGGACACAAAACCAGTTTCACTTACTTCTACACTTCTATTCACATTTAGTGACTAAGTTAATCTTTACCATAATTACGGTAATGGCCTCTGCTTGTAGCTCGTTACGTCTTTTATTCCTGATCATTTCTGAATACCCGAGTCACATTTTCTGGTTCTTTAAAAAAAAAAAAAAAAAGCTAAGTAATTTTACTGGAACATTTAATTTAGATCATTATTCAGACTCCATGCATTGAGACACAGGAACAAACTGGTTTGAAATAAAAGGTATTTGTGGCTGTCCGTATCACATGATAGATCATCTATAATTACTTCTTCCTAGAACTGAAAACTTTTTTTAAACATGAACAAGTTAATGACATCTCTGTTTGTAGTCAGATCTGTATGTTTGTATAAAACTCTTTAAAGGTAACATTTCATAAAATCGCTACATTTGACTTATGGACAAATTTACGAGGCAGTGTATTTTCCAACAAAATATTTCTAACATGAGATAAACACATCATGGTGACATTTACAGATTGGGGTGGGAGTGACGCTGGATCTGGAAAAAGTATGAAAACATGAGTGTGGCTGGGTTAGTAAAGTGGGATTCCAGGCTAGATTTAAACCCCCCTTAACCACTTTACCACCGGAGGATTTTGCTGTCTTCCGTCCAGGCCACTTTTTGCGATTCGGCGCTGTGCGACTTCAACTGACAATTGCGCGGTCGTGTGACGCCGTACCCAAACGAAATTTACGTCCTTTTTTTCCCACATACAGAGCTTTCTTTTGGTGGTATTTGATCACCTGTGCGATTTTTACTTTTTGCGCTATAAACAAAAAAAGAGCGTTTATTTTGAAAAAATAACAATATTTTTTAACATTTTTTTATATGAAATTCCCCCCAAACAAAATGTAAAAATCAAATTTTTTAAAAAATTTTTGGCCAATTTGTTTTCTGCTACCTATGTTTGGTAAAAAAAATCGCAATAAGCGTATTTTGATTGGTTTGCACAAAAGTTATTGCGTTTACTAACTAAGGGAAAGATTTCTGTCATTTTTGGTGTTTTTTTTTTTAACGCGTAATGGCGGCGATCTGCGATTTTTTTTGCGGGACTGCGACATTGCGGCGGACAGATTGGACCCTTGACTGACATTTTTGACACTTTTGGGGGTACCAGTGACATTACTGCAGTAATCAGTGCTATATATATGCACTGTTACTGTAAAAATGACACTGGCAGGGAAGGGGTTAATTTTATTGGAGAGGGAGGGGTTAATGTATGCCTGGTGCTTACTGACGTGTAGGGGGGGAGGTGACTGAGTGAGTCATGGACAGATCGGATGTCCAGCTATGCTGAACACTCCGATCTGTCACTCCCTGTCACTATGGAGATCCGCCCGCTTGTGTTTACACAGGCGGGCGGATCTCCACACTAGATCCCCGGCGATCGGGGCAGAGCAGCGGCGATCGCCGCTGCTCCTCCCCTGGCCCGACTCCCGCTGTGAATGAAAACAGCGGGAGCGAGCCTCCGGCGGCGCTCTGCCGCAGTAATATTACTGTGGGCGGTGGTAAAGCGGTTAATGACCAGGTCATTTTTTTGTGATTCAGCACTGCGTTACTTTAACGAGCAATTGCGCGGTCATGCGACGCTGTACCCAAATAAAAATGATGTCTTTTTTTTCCCACAAATAGAGCTTTCTTTTGGTGGTATTTGATCACCTGTGATTTTTATTTTTTTGCGCTTTAAACAAATAAAGAGCGACATTTCTGAAAAAAAAAAAAAAAACTATATTTTTCACTTTCTGCTATATTCCCAAAAGAATTTTTAAAAAAATAAAATGTTGTTATTATTTTAGGCTGTACCCAAATAAAATTAATGTGCTTTTTTTCTCACAAATAGAGTTTTCTCTTGTTGGTATTTAATCACCTGTGCGACTTTTATTTTTTGCGCTATAAACAAAAAAAGAGCGAAAATTCTAAAAAAAATATATATATATATTTTTCACTTTATGCTATAAAACATTCCCAAAAAAAATGTAAAAATCAAATTTTTTCATAATTTTAGGCCAATTCGTAGTCTGCTACATATTTTTGGTAAAAAAATAAGTGTATTTTGATTGGTTTGCGCGAAAGTTATCACGTCTACAAACTAGGGAAAGACTTATGTCATTTTAATTTATTTATTTTTTTACTAGTAATGGCGGCGATCGGCGATTTTGAGCAGGACTGCAACATTGCGGCGGACAGATCGGACCCCTAACTGACATTTTTTACATTTTTTGGGGGGGGGACCAGTGACATTACTACAGTAATCAGTGCTAAAAATATGCACCAGGCATACATTAACCCCTCCCTCTCCAATACATTTAACCCCTTCCCTGCCAGTGTCATTTTTACAGTAACAGTGCATATTTATAGCACTGATTACTGTAGAAATGTCACTGGTACTACCAAAAGTGTCAAAAATGTCAGTCAAGGGTCCGATCCGTCCACCGCAATGTCGCAGTCCCACAAAAAAAAAAAATCGCAGATCGCCGCCATTACTCGTTAAAAAAAAAAACACCAAAAATGACAGAAATCTTTCCCTTAGTTAGTAAACGCAATAACTTTTGCGCAAACCAATCAAAATACGCTTATTGTGATTTTTTTTTACCAAACATAGGTAGCAGAAAACAAATTGGCCAAAAATTTAAAAAAAAATTTGATTTTTACATTTTTTTGGGGGGGAATTTCATATAAAAAAGGGAAAAATATTGTTATTTTTTCAAAATTTATGCTCTTTATTTGTTAATAGCGCAAAAAGTAAAAATCGCACAGGTGATTAAATTCCACCAAAAAAAGCTCTGTTTGTGGGAAAAAAAGGACGTAAATTTAGTTTGGGTACGGTGTCGCACGACCGCGCAATTGTCAGTTAAAGTCGCACAGTGCCGAATCGCAAAAAGTGGCCTGGATGTAAGACAGCAAAATCCTCCGGTGGTAAAGTGGTTAAATATGAAAGGAATACCGCACTAAATCTAAATGTATAAGAAGCTGCTCACACTATAATGGACAAAACATTGCATATATAAAGTAAAAGTGCAGCGCTAAAAAAGTACGAAAAATGTAATGCAAAATATATCAAAACAATATATAACATATAAAGTATACAGTGCAAAGGTGCCAAGTGTAAAAATAAAAATAAACAATAATGGTTGTAAAGTCCATATTGCAACTAAAGAGTCCAAAGGAGAAGTATAATGGTCCTGGTGCAATCACAGTGATCGGAAATAGCAGTGCCTCCATCCGTGCCTCAATCACCAATTTGTGACAATCCCCCACCAAAGGAGATAATGTGTTTACCGGAGCATGTAGACTCATTACCGTACTCAGTACTGTAGCACCGAGTCAACAACGCTTGAGTAGAACAAGAGTATGACGTTCCGAAGCAGCTCCAAGGGTCTCAAATCCTAGCCTCACGACTGTACCACCATTCACAATGTAGCATCATGCATTGTGTTAGACCATAGAAACAAAAGAAGCCTCCACCTAGTGTAAAACTGTAACTATAGATTTTATTTAAAAGGTAGAACACTTAAATCCAAAATAAAAACGCCTTTATCCAAAATCCAGCAAGAAAAAGTCTATGGAATTCAATGGCCTGAATAGCGTAAAAAAAGACGCGTTTCGTCCTCAAATGCATCATCTGGGGTCTATGAGCATTCCGGTCATTGCATACATATATAACATAGCCTGGTCATTAAAATCATTAGTGCCTAAAATGACATGCCTAGTATTACAAATCTTTACTTCCTAGATGGCAATATGGCGTGCACTCCAAGCCTCTTTATCACTATTGATATATGCGATTCAAATCTCTTTTTAGATATATTAACTGTGCATGTGTTGCGCGAACAGTTCCGTTTTATAGATCTAAACTTAAAACTGCTCCCACTCTGGGGTCAAAAGTGACCCCAGATGACTAACTTTTATTCTTACTACCCTGTAGAAGGAAGATGCTTATACTTTCCTATTCATAGGGCGCTCTGGTCCGGTCACCTGATCTCCCCAGCGGTTGGCTTCAGGGGAGAGGAGAGAGTGCCGACACTGGATGGAATGCCTTAGCAATGATGTCACCCATCGGCTTACTCTAGGGCATCCGCTGCTGGCTGGCTCTCCTCTCCCCTGAAGCTGGCTGCTGGGAGCAAATCACATAACCGGACCAGAGAGCCTTGAGAACAGGTAAGGGTCAGCATCTTGCTTTTACAGTGTAGTTAGTAGGGGTTGACCGATTATCGGTGCGGTCGATTATTGGGGGCCAATATTCACATTTTTAAAATAATCAGTATCCGTCAGAAACGTACCGATGTTACCGATATTGGTCAGACTTCCTTCCCCTGTCCCTGCGCAGCGCTCGCTGCAGTCTGCCAATCTCTGTCAACGGTGTGGCGGGCAACAAAAACAAGAGAAGGGCGCACCGACCTATTGCAACATCATAAAACATTTATTGAAGAATAAAAAGAGTTCCATACATCAAACTCACAAGCGCATGCTGTAAAAACGCATATAAAATCCTAATACGGTCGGGTGACCTCCAGGACTAGGATTATTTTTCAGTATAGCAGGAGGACTAGAAGGCGTCTGTACTGGTAGGGCTGACACGTTTCAAGGGAGAACCCTCTTCCTCAGAGCCACCAGAGAGATGACATTATCTCTCACTGCCTACATCGCGTCTCCGCTGTTCCGCCCCTACAGCAGGGCCACGAAGGCTGTTCTTGACAGAGCTGCAGCCGCTGGCGAGTATAGAGATAGTTACGTCATCTCTCACTACCCACACACCCGCATGTGGAAGTTTACCCTGTTCAGATGCCATTAGGGAGAGGCTACCAGAAGTAGTGTAAGTAGTGACAGGCTGCATCTAGTGGCAGGAAACAGTGGCAAGTGACAAGCTGCATCTGGGTGGCAGGTGACAGTGGCAAGTGACAAGCTGCATCTGGGTGGCAGGTGACAGTGGCAAGTGACATGCTGCATATGGGTGGCAGGTGACAGTGGCAATTGACATGCAGCATCTGGTGGCAGGAGACAGTGACAGGTGACATGCTGCCTCTGGGTGGCAGGTGACAGTGGCAATTGACACGCTGCATCTGGTGGCAGGAGACAGTGGCAAGTGACATGCTGCATATGGGTGGCCGGTGACAGTGGCAAGTAATACGCTGCATCTGGTGGCAGGCGATGGTGGCAAGTGACAAGCTGCATATGGGTGGCAGGTGACAGTGGCAAGTGACAGCTGCACTGCATATGGGTGGCAGGTAACAGCGACAAGTGACATACTGCATCTGGTGGCAGGAGACAGTGGCAAGTGTCAAGCTGCATCTGGGTGGCAGGTGACAGTGGCAAGTGACAAACTGCATCTGGGTGGCAGGTGACAGTAGCACGTGACATACTGCATCTTTTGGCAGGTGATAGTGGCAAGTGACAAGCTGCATCTGGGTGGCAGGTAACAGCGGCAAGTGACATACTGCATCTGGTGGCAGATGACAGTGGCAAGTGACATGCTGCATCTGGGTGGCAGGTGACTGTGGCAAGTGACAAGCTGGATCTGGGTGGCAGGTGACAGTGGCAAGTGACATACTGCATCTGGTGGCAGGTGACGGTGGCAAGTGACAAGCTGAATCTGGTGGCAGGTGACAGTGGAAAATGATATACTGCATCTGGTGGCAGGTGGCAGGTGACAGTGGCAAGTGACAAGCTGCATCTGGTGGCAGGTGACAGTGGCAAGTGACATGTTGCATCTGGTGGCAGGTGACAGTGGCAAATGATATACTGCATCTGGTGGCAGGTGACAGTGGCAAGTGGCAAGCTGCATATGGTTGGCAGGTGACAGTGGCATGTTGCATCTGGTGGCAGGTGACAAGCTTCATCTGGTGGCAGGTAAAAGTGGCAAGTGACATACTGCATCTGGTGGCAGGTGACAGTGGCAAGTGACATACTGCATCTGGTGGCAGGTGGCAGTGGCAAGTGACATACTGCATCTGGTGGCAGGTGACAGTGGCAAGTGACAAGCTGCATATGGGTGGCAGGTGACAGTGGCAAGTGACATGCTGCATCTGATGGCAGGTGACAGTGGCAAGAGACAAGCTGCATCTGGTGGTAGTTGACAGTGGCAAGTGACAAGCTGCATCTGGGGGCAGGTGACAGTGGCAAGTGACATGCTGCATCTGGTGGCAGGTGACAGTGACAAGCTGCATCTGGTGGCAGGTGACAGTGGCAAGTGACATGCTGCATTTGGTGGCAGGTGACAGTGGCAAGTGACATACTGCATCTGGTGGCAGGTGACAGTGGCAAGTGACAAGCTGCATCTGGGTGGCAGGTGACGGTGATGTACAAAATATCAGCACCTGTCGGCTATTGACCTGAAAGTTTGCCCAAATTCAGTATCATATTGGCCCTGAAAAAAATGATATCGGTCGTCCCCAAGTAGTTAGACCAGGAGTTAGGAGTAGAGTGGAAGCTGTCATAAGAGAGAAGTTTTTTGAAATCCCACTTACGTATGGGGATGGATCATGGGTCCGATGCTGCTTCTGTCACCCGCCGGCTCTAAGAATGAGAACTGAGCGATCAAAGACCGCTGAACACTCAGCTCTCAGTGCAGTGTGAGCAGAGAGCCGGTGACTGTCAGTCAGGAGCTCTCCGCTCTGCCCCCCGTCCCCGTCCCCACTGGAGCACTGGGCTGTGGAGGGGGCAGGAGCAGCTGCCTTGGGCTCTCAGCGGCTCAGCTGAAAACGGGTCACAGGAGTGCAGAACGAACTACACTCCTGTGATCCACAGGAGAAGTACAGCCAAAAGAGCTTTGGTTGTACTTCGCTTTTAAGCTTAGTTAGATCTAGCCTGTACTTCCACTTTGAAGCATAATTGCAAGTTTGCAGTCAAATATGAGAAAACCCCACTATATTTTTATGTTTTTCCCATTTACACAGCATGCCTAGGTAGCGCAGCTCCTGCTCTGGAGGGTAGCTGCTTAAAGTGGTTGTAAAGCAACTTTTTTTCCTGCTATATTCCCCTGTGTTAGATTACATACTGTATGTGCCCCATTGTATGTTATTTATAAAAAACGATGTAGCTGTATACTTTATTTCAGAGCGCGGCTCGGCACGTACGTGACCGCTGGGAATCCCCTGCTGACGTCAGCCGGGAGGAAGGGAGAAGAGCGGCAGGTGGTTACATGAGCGCCGAATGGCACTCTGAAATAAGGTGTAAAGCAACATATTTTTTATATAGAACATATATTGGGGCACATAATTTAATCTAATTATAGCAAGAAAACAGTAATTATAGCAGCAGGAGGGGAGGGGCGGGAGCTGACACAGCTGACGAGGGGGGGGGGGGTAGAGGGAGCAAGGAGAGGCAGCGGATGACAGAGGCGCATAAACTGACCATTGTGTCAGAGCTCAGCAGCCATAATAAACGTGGTCAGTTTACAAATTTACAAAGGGGAGGGCAGGACCAGGCAGGATCAACCAGGTATTTTAGGTAATAGAAAGGGCCAAATGACACAGCACAACTACTGTGCTGTATAACATGTTTTAAAAGAACAGGATCCATCAATTTTATTTATTTATTTATTTTTATAGGATTACACCCACTTTAAGGGCTTGTACATATGAGCACTAAAGTCAGAACTGTAGTCAGCTTTCCATGCTGTACCAGCAGGGGATGTCACCAGCATAAGCCATTAAATTTATTGACTAGCCTAGCCAAACCTTCCAAAACCAAAACCTACAAAATCTGAGTCATGGTCAAAGATAAAGGGTATTTAAATGGCTTGGCACCTTAATTAAAATGTTAGGATATCCCAGACATTCAGACTGCATTCACACTTGAGTGTAGCGAATTTGAGCTGTTTTTTTTTTTTGCACGTTTTCAGGTCTTTTTGAGCTTTAGCATTTCTTATTAGCCAATAGAGAAAACTATCATCTGTTGCATCATTTGTTTTTAGATTTTTCAGCTTTTTTAGCTTTTCCATCAGCCTTTATTTCTTTTTTTTTTCTAATTAATATTATTCATGTATTATTATTATTTCTATTATTATTTTTTTTTGTTAGGTTAGGATTAGGGGTTGAGGTTAGGATTAAGGGTTAGGGTTTGGGCTAAGTGTTAATTTTTTTGTTTATAATCTATTTATTTTGTTAGGGTTAGGGTCTTAATACTACTACTAGTAATAATAATAATAATTATAATAATAAAAATAATACATAGAAAATAATCCTAAATAAAAAATATATAAATACAATAAATGAATACTATATAATAAAAAAAACAAACAAATAAATAATTTACTTCTAACCTTAACCCATATATATATACATACCTAACACAAAATAAATACTTTTTATAGTAATATTATTTCATTTTTTTGGGGTTTGGGTGTTTATTATTATTATTTTGTTATTATTAATGGTAATTATAATAATTGCTTTAATATATTTTATAAGGTTAGGGGGTTATTATTTATTTATTATTACACATTATTAATTTATTTTATGTATTTATGATGATGTTTAGTTTTTTTTTTTTTTTTTGTATTTTTTTTTACATTTATTCGTTAACCACTTTAAGAAGGATTTGCCCCCTTGCTGACCAGGCCACTTTTTTCAAATTGGCACTGCGTGATTTTAACTGACAATTGCGCGGTCATGCAATGCTGTACCCAAACGAAGTTAAGGCCTTTTTTTCCCACAAACAGCTTTCTTTTGGTGGTATTTGATCACCTCTGCGCTTTTTATTTTTTGCAATATTAATAAAGAAAGAGCGAAAATTTTGAGAAAAAAATGACATTGTCTACTTTGTCTTTTAAAAAATATCCAATATATTGAATGTCTTTCATATATTTAGGCCAAAATGTATTTAGCTACATGTCTTTGACAAAAAAAATCTCAATAAGCGAATTTTTATTGGTTTGCGCAAAAGTCATAGCGTCTACAAACTATGGTGTAAATACTGGAATTTACGCAGCTTTTACTTTCTGACTGCCTATCTCATTTGTTGAAGTGCTAAAATGGCAGGGCAGTACAAAACCCCCAAAATTACCACTTTTTGGATATTGAATATTACATTTTTACATTCTGCTGCTTCTCCTGAGTACAGGGATACCACATGTGTGAAACCTTTAGGGAGCCTAGCTGTGTACGGGACCCCAAAAACCAATCACCGACCTTCAAGCTTTCTAAAGGCGTAAATTGCACATTTTACTTCCTCACCGCCTATCACAGTTTCCAAAGCCCTGAAATTTCAAGATAGCACAAAACCCCCCCCCAAATTACCCCATTTTGCAAAGTAAATATAGATTCAGCTCGGACTGTGGTGTCTGGATGGGAGCCTGCCAACATCTCTAATATAATTGTGGTAGAAAGAAAAGGGTTCCCCCGGGTTCGGGACTTTTTAGGCAGAAAACCATCCAGCAAAATGAACGGAGTATATGCACAAATGTAAAATGTAAGTACAATTTATTCAAAGAGTACTCTTACTATTTGAATAAATTGTACTTACATTTTACATTTGTGCATATACTCCGTCCATTTTGCTGGATGGTTTTCTGCCTAAAAAATCCCGAACCCAGGGGAACCCTTTTCTTTCTACCACATTTTGCAAAGTAGACAGTCAAAATGGTTTGTAAGTGCGCTCCTAGGTCGCAGGGTGTCTAGGCGCACAAAAAAGAGGGGTAATTAGGGATGCCACATCCTGAGTTACAAAGTAGAGAGAATGGAAGGAAGGGATTGGACTTTATAGGCACCAGTATTAAAATTGTATATAGTTTATTGAAAATTCACAAGAACACATTAATAACAAAAACACAAAAGAAAAAGGATATAAAAAGACCAACATACAATATACATAAATTGCAGTAAGGCGGCAAAGCCTCCAAACAGTGTGCAAATCGCATAGCCTGTCAAGTACTAATATTTGTAGCAACAATCACAAGTATTACAAAATAACCTGTGTTCATAAGGCGGCCCTGGAGAAGGAAAATGACCGTCTCCAAAGGTCGTCTGTACAGAATGGATACACAGATGTTGGGTTGAATCCCAGCTGCCCTACATGTTTCGCTTAACCAAGTAAGCTTCTTCTGGAGCATATGATGACAACAAACATCTGAGAAAGATTTCAGGTGAGAGAACCTTGTAATAAATCAAGCCTGGAAGGCTAAAGAAGATAATGAGGGGGGTCGGTACGCTGTAGTTGGAGCAGAATGCCTAATACAATTTGCCAGGAATAACATAAGACAAGGTACTTCATATAACATGGGTATAGATCAAAGTGAGGGCTCGTTGTTATGGGAGTCCGATCCCAAAAAGGGATTATGTAAAGCGGCCGAAGGAAAGAAAAGCCCCGGCCAGCAGACCCAAACAAGGACAGGCAAGGTGAATACACCTCATATGCCTAAGACCCAGGTGTATTCAGGCATATATATGCTACCGATTCAGCGACCGTATATGTGCCCCCCCCGGATGTATTCACCTCGCCTGTCCTTGTTTGGGTCTGCTGGCCGGGGCTTTTCTTTCCTTCGGCCGCTTTACATAATCCCTTTTTGGGATTGGACTCCCATAACAACGAGCCCTCACTTTGATCTATACCCATGTTATATGAAGTACCTTGTCTTATGTTATTCCTGGCAAATTGTATTAGGCATTCTGCTCCAACTACAGCGTACCGACCCCCCTCATTATCTTCTCTAGCCTTCCAGGCTTGATTTATTACAAGGTTCTCTCACCTGAAATCTTTCTCAGATGTTTGTTGTCATCATATGCTCCAGAAGTAGCTTACTTGGTTAAGCGAAACATGTAGGGCAGCTGGGATTCAACCCAACATCTGTGTATCCATTCTGTACAGATGACCTTTGGAGACGGTCATTTTCCTTCTCCAGGGCCGCCTTATGAACACAGGTTATTTTGTAATACTTGTGATTGTTGCTACAAATATTAGTACTTGACAGGCTATGCGATTTGCACACTGTTTTGAGGCTTTGCCGCCTTACTGCAATTTATGTATATTGTATGTTGGTCTTTTTATATCCTTTTTCTTTTGTGTTTTTGTTATTAATGTGTTCTGTGAATTTTCAATAAAGTATATACAATTTTAATACTGGTGCCTATAAAGTCCAATCCCTTCCTTGCAAAGTAGACACTCCAAGCTATTTGCTGAGAGGCATGGTGAGTTCATGGAATATTTTATATTTTGCCACAGGTTTTGGGAAAATTATTTATTTATTTATTTTACACAAAGTTGTCACTAAATTATATATTGCTCACACATGCCATGGGTATATGTGAAATGACACCCTAAAATACATCCTGCTGCTTCTCCTGAGTATGCGGATACCCCATGTGTGAGACTTTTTGGCAGTCTAGTCGCGTACAGGACCCCGAAAACCAATCACCACCTTCAGGCTTTCCAAGGGCGTAAATTGTTGATTTCACTCCTCATTACCCAGAAAGTAGACACCCTAAGCTATTTGCTGAGAGGCATGTTGAGTGTTTTGCAGATCTCACTTTTTGTCACAAAGTTTTGAAAATTTAAAAAATAGGGAAAAAAATGCATTTTCCTTTATTTATCATTTTTTATATATCATTTAGTGACAACTTTGTGTAAAATAAATAAATAAATAAAAAATAATAATATTCCCGAAACTTGTGGCAAAATATAAAATATTCCATGGACTCACCATGCCCCTCAGCAAATAGCTTGGAGTATCTACTTTGCAAAATGGGGTCATTTAGGGGGGGTTTGTGATGAAGTTTCAGAGCCTCCGAAATTGTGACAGGTAGTGAGGAAGTAAAATAAGCAATTTACGCCATTAGAAAACCTGAAAGTGGTGATTGGTTTGTGGGTCCCGTACACAGCTAGGCTCCCAAAAAGTCTCACACATGTGATATCCCTGTACTCAGGAGAAGCAGCAGAATGTAGTTTGGGGTGTCATTTCACATATACCCATGGCATGCGTGAGCAATACATAATTTAGTGACAACTTTGTGTAAAAAAAAAAACAAAAAAAAAACAAATTGTCATATTCCCAAAACTTAGGGGAAAATATAAAATACTCCATGGACTCAATATGCCTCTCAGCAAATAGCTTTGGGTGTCTACTTTCCAAAAAGGGGTCATTTGAGGGGTGTTTGAGCTGTCTTGTCATTTTTTTTGTTTGTTTTTAATAATTGTTATTAATTTTGCAGTACAAACAAAGTTGCAAAACCAATGTAACGTACAGTGGTAAGATAACTAGTAACAGGCAAAATAAAAAAAGAAAAACAAGAAACTCTTGGAATGCGGATCGGCAGTGTCACACAGATAACAAGCAAGTATCAGACTATCAGCCAGTTCATGAGAGTAATAAGCCTCAAGAAGCAGTGGGTAGTTGAGTCCTAGCTAGGACCACGCCACCCCCTCCCCCCATCTGGGTGCAAACTGTGCAGGCGGAGGAGATGCCCGGCCATCGCCACTGTCCTGGAATTTTATGCTCAATCTTAGTCACACATCACCCACTCTTCTAACCACGTGAAAACCTAACCTTTTCTGTGACTTTTTGTTTACATGAAAAAATATTTTTTTTACTAGAAAATTACTTTGAACCCTCAAACATTATATATTTTTTTAAAGCAGAGGCCCTACAGAACAAAATGGTGGATGTTGCATTTTTTTTTTTTTTTTTGTCACACGGTATTTGCGCACAGATTTTCCAAATGCAATTTTTGTGAAAAAAATACATTTTTTTTTAAATTTAATGCACAAATACACTATATATTTCCTAATTGTTTGGTAAAATTTAAAAGATGATCTTATGCTAAATACATAGATACCAAACATGACATACATTTTTAAAAGCCTTTAAAAGTCTTTACAGGTTACCACTTTAGACTTACAGAGGAGGTCTACTGCAAGAATTACTACACTCGACCTGGGGCGTTCGCGGCAATACTTATATATGGCGTTTACATATGACACTAGACACTAGACCGACGTTTACGTGCGTCTAGAATTTTTTTTTTTTTGCTTTTTTATGTCATTTTGACACTTTCCCTTTCATTTTTTTTTTTTTTTTACTCATTTTTATTGTTATCACAGTGAATTTAAATATCCCCCCTATGATAACAATCTGTAGTGACAGGTACTCTTTTTTTTAAAAATTAGGGGTCTTTTAGACTCTAGATCTCTCCTCTGACCTTAAAGCATCTGACCACACCAAGACTGGTGTGATAAGATGCTTTCCCAATTTCCCAATGGCGCCGTTTATTTCTGGCAAAACCGAAGTCATGAAACGCTTGTAGCTTCCGGTATCTTAGGCCATAGAGATGATTGGAGCCATTCTCCTCTCTAATCAGCTCTATGGTCAGATAATTGAACCACTGACTGCACTCAAGTTACCCGGTGGGACAGGAGAGACCGAGAAAAACCGCAGAAGGCGGCGTGGGGAGGCTGGGGGGGGGGGAGTCCCCTCCCACTGCTTGTAAAAGCAGTCTAGCGGCTAATTATTCGCTAGGATCACTTCTACATGTAAGCCGACTGCTGGCTGTAAAGAATTATACCAAGATGATGCCTAAATCTGCAGGCATCATCCTGGCATAACCACTCAAAGTCCAGTGACGTATCAGTACATTGCTGGTCCTTGTTTGGCATATAGTGTAGGTTTTATTTTTTTTCATGCAGCCTGTGGGCTGAAAGAAAAAAAGAGAACCTAACAGATTCCTTCATCCACATCGATCAATGTGGATGAAGAAATATCCGCCAGAAAAGGTGTAGTATACCCATCATTAGCCTCCAAAACATCCATGACAAACGCCATGTATTTTTTTCCAACTGCAGTGGGGAAATCACCTCCTACAGCGCTGCCATCATAGATTTCCATATATGCTGAGCGCAAACGCTGTTTGTGTCAGAATATATATAAATCAGTGTGGCAGCTGATGGGTGTACTTGCAAGGCAAACTGGATAGATAGAACAATAAAAATAAAACATTACATTGGTACCTGAAAAGTAAAAAATGGTTACCAATGAAAAACAGTAATAATAAAGTACAGTAAAAGTAGAAAGAGTAGAAGTAGAAGTAGAAGAGCAGAGTAAGAACAGAAAAAATAACTCAAACAACAACTATTTTTGGCTTTTTTATTTTATGTTTTTTATGTATTTTTTTTTGTAACTTTTTTTTTACCTTTTTTTTTTACACTTTATTTTTTCTTCAACTTTAACGTTCCAGCTTAGGGTCTCTCAAAATGACGATAACCATCGAACATCTTTCGAGACCCTATGTAAGTGTTTCCTAGACTATGTCGTGCTGCACCCTACGCTAATACTCCACTAGTGTGTGGTAGCGTTCGAAACATTCTCCGAACAGGTGGGACAATAAGTGCGGGTGTCACGCCTAAATCCGCGCTTCCTACAGACACGACATCTTCTTTGGGGTGCTCTTTTGATAGGGGTACTCGGGAGGACATGCGGAAAATGGTAAAATACGTAAAACGATGCAGCCAGCTCACTGAATCTGGTAGGGGAAGTTGGGCAGGAGCACCTCCTGGATACAGGTAGGCACTGATGATCTCTTCCTGGAATTGTAGGAAGGATCCACTTTTTTCTACCAGCGTCTGGCCTTACAGGCAACTAAGTACAGCAACAAAATCTGGTCGCTCAGGTCCATTCCTCCCATATTAAGGTTGTATTTGTGGACACAGAGGGGCTTCTCCAAAACACCAGTTGCCGTATGAATTTGGACCGTCGCGTCTGCGTGAAGGGAGGACAGAATGAAAACATTCCGTGTATCCCTCCACTTCACTGCAAGCAATTTGTCTGTTTTCAAGCAGGCTCTCTCACCCGACTAAGTCGGGAATCTACAAGCCGATGGGGGAAGCCCTGGCGATTAGGTCGCAGGGTGCCACATGTGTCAATTTGAAATTCGAGCAGGTGACTAAAAAGTGGCACGCTTGAATAAAAATTGTCCACGTACAAATGGTACCCCTTTCCGAATAAGGATGACACCAAGTCCCACACAATCTTGCCGCTGCTCCCTATGTAGTCTGAGCAGTTGGGGGGCTCCACAGTGCTATCTTTACCCTCGTAAACATGAAAACTAACTGAATAGCCTGTGGCCCTGTCACAGAGCTTATACAGCTTGACCCCGTATCTGGCACGCTTGCTGGGGATAAACTGCTTGATAGCAAGGCGGCCAGAAAACTTAATCAGGGACTCATCAACGCAGTCAACTTGCTGGGGGGTAAACAAGGCTGTAAACTGCTGATCAAAGTGATATACGAGGGGACAAATTTGTAGAGCCAGTCATATTGAGGGTCTCCCCGAGGACGACAGAGTTTATTGTCACTGAAGTGCATGAACCACAGAGTTTTCGCGTATCTCGTCCTGGCCATGGAAGCAGAGAACAGTTAGTGGACCAATATAACCGCAACTCACTCTTTTTAGTTATGCCCATGTTAAGGGAAAGGCCCAGAAAAGTCTTAAACTCGGAAACCGTTATAGCTTTCCAGCCAAATGGTCTGGCAAGGGACAAATTGGGGGCACTATGGGCTCTACGGGCCTGTCTTCAAATTCTTGGTGGCTGCGGGCCACTACTTGTGCTAGTAGCCACCGCACCAGCTTGAACTGCACTTATGGGACTCACCACGTCACCAAGTGTTACTGCAGTGCTGATTTCACTATGACTGTCATGGATATGCAATAATGTCTGGTAGCTTACCTGTTTCTCATGTCTGCATTAAGGGCCAGACTCTTACTTCTGGCTGCTTTTATCAACTCTACTTCCTGTTCCTGGCCCGCCCAGGTCATCACAGGAAGCCTATATTAACCAGCGCACTGCAGGCCTGCCTTGCTGTTCAACAGTATTATTTTCCTGTTTCCCGTGTGCTTGAAACTACTCCTGTGTACCGACTTTGGCTTGTCTCTGACTATTCCTGTTTGCCTGTTACCCTGACCTTTGGCCTGTCCCTTGACTACCCTTGTCTGCCTGTTACCCCGACCTCGGCTTACCCTTCACCATTCTGTGTGTCCTGAGTGGCTGTTTCCTTTCACTCCCTACGGAGCGTGACCTGGGGGACCCCAGGGGCCGCGACCTGGGCCCAGCTGCAGCGAAATCCATCCTCACCACTAGAGGCCCTGGTGAACACCTGCTGGGTCTTAGACTCCGCGCCCTGGGGAATCTTGGGTTAACGTTCCGGTCCATCCGCAGCAGTCTGCTATAGGGTCCACTACCTTGTGCTGCGCCCCTGCCTCCAACAGGGTGCAGTTGTCACCTGGCCACAGGTGACCTGACAATGACCAGGATGTACTAGGCCACTGGTTCTTGCCAGTTCACCAGAAGTTTCAGCGGCACTAGTACCAACACTCTGCTCCAGACAAGCAACCTGCGATCTCTGCACCTCAGCAACTCCAGAACGGGGTCGGGTATGCCTGACCTTAGCAGGGACCCCTCCGTTGTCGGAGCTATCTGTCAGGGAGCCACTGCTCTCTACAGGTTCGTATACTGACCCTGATTCTGCCAGTGAGGCTTCCCCATCGCTCTCATCTGACATGGTCAGTATACTGTAGGCCTCTTCACTACTGTACCAACGTTTGGACATTTTGGCCACTAAATTTACAGGTACCTAGTGCGACTCACAGGTAAAAAAAGCACCTGGTTGTCGAGGACTATTTCAACCACTACAAAAAAAACTGCTAGTGCTAGCAGGGATCAGGCCTGACTCTAAAGCAGCGGCTTTGTGTGTTGTGTTTTTGTATGTGACAGTAATCTATTGATTACTGTTTTTGCCTGGGTGGGGTGGGGTGGGGTGGGCTGGGCAGAGGGGCTAAACGCAGGTGCTGGCAGGTGTCATGACCGATCCTGCTAACGCTGCATTTTGGAAACCCTAAACTATTGGGGGTGCTAGTATAGTTCTGATCAGATCAAAGATATTGATCCATTCAGATACTATAATAGTAATTGAGGTGTTTGGTGTGTGTATGTGTGTGTTACTGGCAATCAAAGGGTTAACTAATATTTCTAACTATGCAGTGGGGATCTGCGCTGTCCTAGGTTGACGCTAACTATCGTTATTGCTAACTAATGTCACCTGTGACACTAATGTAGTGATCAGAAAAAAGATCTGTACACTATAAAAGTGACACTGTGACAGGGCAATGAAGGGGTTAACTGGGGGTGATCAGGGGGTTAAATCTTTATTGGGGGGGATGGCGGGTACCCTATACCTATTTGGGACAGAAGCTAATGGTCACTAGCGCTAAATGAAGTCACAAGGCACACTATTACAGAAATACAGAAAACCGCTATATACTGTATATAGTGTGCACTGTGACAGAGGGTGAAAGGGTTAACTGGGGGTGATCGGGGGTTAAATGTGCCTAGCTAGGTGTATGTATGTGTGCTGTTGGTGTACCTACAGTTGATCCTCTCTTCTCTCACGCTGGAATCGAAAAGGACTCCAGGAGGGAAGAGAGGACCTTTTCCTGTGCCTGTGTTTAGAAAACACAGGCACAGATCGGTCTGTCATCGGTCCGAACCGATCACCAGGATCAGGCCAAAAATCATTGGCCTGGACCAGTGTTAATTTTGGCAGCAAATTTCAATTTAGTTTTAGTCTTAGTCTTAGGACTAAAATGGCATTTTAGTTTTAGTCCTATTTTAGTCTTCTGCAAGTGTTTTAGTTTTAGTCGTATTTAGTCGACTAAAACTCCAGTATATTTTAGTCGACTAAAACGCCCTACATTTTAGTCGACTAAAACTAATTTTAGTCATCTATAATCAAATGAGTGTAGTTCAATTGTAATTTGTAATGCATTATTTAAGCATTTCTCTACAATTTCCAAACTCATTATATACTACTGCTGGTCCTGGAGTGAAAAATCTAATATGTTATTATTTATGCTTTGAGCATGCACCTGTGTTAATTTTTGGCAGCAAATTTCGATTTAGTTTTAGTTATAGTCTTTTGACTAAAATGCCATTTTAGTTTTAGTCGTATTTTAGTCTTAAGACTAAAATGCCATTTTAGTTTTAGTCGTATTTTAGTCATCTGAATTGTGTTAGTCGACGAAAACGTTTTAGTCGGTTTTAGTCGACGAAATTAACACTGGCCTGGACTTGATGACTGATCGGTTCTGAACCAAATCAGACCATCACTGGTACATGTATGGCGATTCGCCCAGGAGCGGCTGCCTGCCGCAGTACATCTGCGGAGGGAGGTCGCAAAGTGGTTAAAGCGGAGTTCCACCCTATTTTTCAACTTTGCAGTTACTGTTAGATTAAAAGATCCTGAAAAATAATTGGATAGTTATTATTTTTTTGTTTTGTTTCACTTACCTGATTTTTTCTGAAAATTAACTTACCTTCCTTCCACTTCCTCCCTCTGCGGCTGCGGCCCCCGACGTCACTTCCTCCTTTGCATTGACTCCTGGGAGATAAGCGTCATCAATCCCAGGAGTAAATGCACCTGCACCGGTGTCCCTCGTCACTTCCGGGGCAGGCGAGTAATTCCCTGCTGAATGCATTAGAATAGCTTCTGGGCATGCGCAGAACCAGCTGCGGGATGACGCGCCTGCCCCGGAAGTGACGAGCAGGTTATTCTGGGACTCCGACATCCAGGAAGAGGAACGCTCCGGCTTCAGCTGCCCACACCGCAGATGGCAGCGCTGGAAAAGACATTTTCAAGGTAAGTTTTTCGTCTTACAGGTTCACTAAGCAGGGGACAGGTCAGAGGCTATCGTTGCTTAAATGCACTAGCCCTGACTGTCCTAGGGGTATTTTTATCCCAAAAAATTTTTTTGCCCGGAACTCCGTTTTAATCATTCCTTTTTTGAGCAGAAATCGAGCAAAAATTTATAAATTGCACGTTTCTATTAATTTTTTTTGTCTATGGAAATAATAACACACCAAAAACATGCAAATCTGCCCAATTTCAGCTACATAAACCGCTCCAGAACTTTTTTGAGCTTCAGGTGCTGTATAAGCCATAAGAGTAGCTGATAAGTGTTGGGAAGAATGCCTTGAGTGAACATATTGTATGTGCAGAAGCGTTGTCAAAAGCGGAAAGCCCCTTTCATATGCTGAGTTTTACCATGAACTCGAACTCTTAGAAAGCCAAAGACAGCCTCATTTATCAAAAGGTTTGAAATATCCACTATATTGCCCTAAAGTAACCCGACTCAAACTTGTACCAGAAGATGACAGCTGGTAACAATACATGACTGATTGCTAGCAGGCAAGGAAAACAACATAAACACCAATTTCACATACACTTCACATACAGCACAGAATCAGAGGCATACAGGAATACAGGAAGCTGCCTTTATGTTCAGCTTTGAAAGCCAATAAACTTTTTGAGGATGTTCCTTTGGCTTGTCTTCCTAGATAAGGAATTTGTTAAAAAATCCTGGAAGCCAATACTCTTTTTTGATGAGTTATACAACAAACATATTTGAAAAACTTTTAGATCCCTTATTTAGTGAGATGTTTAAAGGAAGTAATGCAAATACTGTAGATGGCTTTTATATTATGGCCTATGAAGAAAAGGCTGAACTGTATAGATGTGGTACACTAAAGCCTGCTGGTTGAGGGAAAGACCCCTACTGACGAAGTCGTGACGTGCAAGCGTATGACGCAACGCGTATAGGGGGCGGAGACCGGACACGGCTCCTCCAGTTGCCTTTGTGATGTTCAGTCAGCCCGCACTAGCTGTAATTGTGCTTGCCGTGTGAGTCATATTCTTAGTATCCATGTTTAATAAAGGCTACCTTTACAGAGAGCATTAGATCTTTTGTGCTACTTCTTTACATGTCCATCGGTAGGTGCTGAGCTCACCACTCCGGTATCCCAGTGACCCTTACAAGGCATATGGCCAGCGGATCCACCCCTTACTAGGAAACATTGCTTTTTTTATCCCTGTGATAAGGTGAGATCCTTCTGTGTTGGTGGTGGTAACACGAGCACCCAGTTTGGAGACATCTGTCAAGCACTTTATATTGCTGAATTTGCACAGTGAAATATTTTGATGGACTTTTCTATAGCACTTATTTTATCCACTACACTTGTGTTGCACCTTATTTTGCTGATGTGCACAGAGTGATATTTGTTGGAAATTTATATATGTTGGGATTTATTTATATATTGATATTTATTTGATTTTAATATCAATTTGCAATATTGTTGGCACCGCAGTAGCACAATGTCACTTTGATTTATATTAGCACGATTCACTTTAGCGCTGTACCCCTTTATTATTTGCATATATTAACTTTTTGAGTGAAAACGTTTTGGTATAGCAGCTGTCTTATATATATTTATATCAGTTGCACTGACTTCTATATTTTTTGATCATGTGGTACACTAAAGCCTGCTGGATGAGGGAAAGTTAGAAAACATGGCCACTGCCTGATTGAAATTGTGGTCTTGGAATATATGGTAAGTAGGGTTGCCACCTCATTCCTTTAAACCAGGACACATATGAATTACACAGGTCCTTAGGCTACTATAATAATAACATAAGGGTCCTTTCATATAGGTGGTGCGCCAGCGGGGAACAAAAAAAATATGTAGCGGAAAACAAATTGGCCTAAAATGTTAAAAAATTTTGATTTTTAAATTTTTTTTTTGAGAATGTTATATAACAGAATGTGAAAAATATTGTTTTTTTTTTCCCAAAATTGTCGCTCATTTTTTGTTTATAGCGCAAAAAATAAAAATCGCACAGGTGATCAAATACCACCAAAAGAAATCTCTATTTGTGGGGGAAAAAAGGGACACAATTTTATTTGGGTACAGCATCGCATGACCGCGCAATTGTCCATTGAATTAAAGCAGTGCCGAATTGCAAAATATGGCCTGGTCATTAAGGGGGCAAATCCTTCCGGTCTTAAAGTGGTTAATGACTTAAGGACCAGGCCTATTTCTGACACATGTTGTTTACAAGTTAACCACTTTACCACTAGAGCATTTTGCTGTCTTACGTCTGGGCCACTTTTTGCGATTCGGCACTGTGCGACTTTAACTGACAATTGCGCGGTCATGCAACGCCGTACCCAAATGAAATTTACGTCCTTTTTTTCCCACAAACAGAGCTTTCTTTTGGTGGTGTATGATCACCTGTGCGATTTTTACTTTTTGCGCTATAAACAAAAAGAGAGCGTTTATTTTGAAAAAATAACAATATTTTTAACATTTTTTTATATGAAATTCCCCCCAAAAAAGATGTAAAAAACAATTTTTTTAAAAATTTTTGGCCAATTTGTTTTCTGCTACCCATGTTTGGTAAAAAAATCGCAATAAGCGTATTTTGATTGGTTTGCGCAAAATTTATTGCGTTTACTAACAAAGGGAAAGATTTCTGTCATTTTTGGTGTTTTTTTTTTTAACGAGTAATGGCGGCGATCTGCGATTTTTTTTGCGGGACTGCGACATTGCGGCGGACAGATCGGACCCTTGACTGACATTTTTGACACTTTTGGGGGTACCAGGGACATTACTGCAGTAATCAGTGCTATAAATATGCAATGTTACTGTAAAAATGACACTGGCAGGGAAGGGGTTAATTTTATTGGAGAGGGAGGGGTTAATGTATGCCTGGTGCTTACTGACGTGTGGGGGGGGGGGGAGGTGACTGTGTGAGACAGGGACAGATCGGATGTCCAGCTATGCTGAACACTCCGATCTGTCACTCCCTGTCACTGAGGAGATCCGCCCGCTCTGTTTACACAGGCGGGCGGATCTCCAAACTGGATTCCCCCGACGATCGGGGCAGAGCAGCGGCGATCGCCGCTGCTCCTCCCCTGGCCCGACTCCCGCTGTGAATGAAAACAGCGGGAGCGCGCCTCCGGCGGCGCGCGAGCGCCGCCTACAGGGGGAGGAGTCTGGCGACGTAGGTCTACGTCGTCAGACGGGAACGAGCCACTTTGCCGCAGTAGTACTCCGGTACATAGCGGTAAAGTGGTTAAAATCAGTATTTTTTGCTAGAAAATTACTTAGGTCTCCCAAAAATTATATATATATATATATATATATATATATATATATATATATATATATATATTATATATATACAGTGGATACGGAAAGTATTCAGACCCCCTTAAATTTTTCACTCTTTGTTATATTGCAGCCATTTGCTAAAATCATTTAAGTTCATTCTTCTTCCTCATGAATGTACACATAGCACCCCATACTGACAGAAAAACACAGAATTGTTGACATTGTTGCAGATTTATTAAAAAAGAAAAACTGAAATATCACATGGTCCTAAGTATTCAGACCCTTTGCTCAGTATTTAGTAGAAGCCCCCTTTTGATCTAATACAGCCAGGAGTCTTTTTGGGAAAGATGCAACAAGTCTTTCACACCTGGATTTGGGGATCCTCTGCCATTCCTCCTTGCAGATCCTCTCCAGTTCTGTCAGGTTGGATGGTAAACGTTGGTGGACAGCCATTTTTAGGTCTCTCCAGAGATGCTCAATTGGGTTTAAGTCAGGGCTCTGGCTGGGCCATTCAAGAACAGTCACGGAGTTGTTGTGAAGCCACTCCTTCGTTATTTTTAGCTGTTCGCTTAGGGTCATTGTCTTGTTGGAAGGTAAACCTTCGGCCCAGTCTGAGGTCCAGAGCACGCTGGAGAAGGTTTTTGTCCAGGATATCCCTGTACTTGGCCGCATTCATCTTTCCCTCGATTGCAACCAGTCGTCCTGTCCCTGCAGCTGAAAAACACCCCCACAGCATGATGCTGCCACCACCATGCTTCACTGTTGGGACTGTATTGGACAGGTGATGAGCAGTGCCTGGTTTTCTCCACACATACCGCTTAGAATTAAGGTCAAAAAGTTCTATTTTGGTCTCATCAGACCAGAGAATCTTATTTCTCACCATCTTGGGGTCCTTCAGGTGTTTTTTAGCAAACTCCATGTGGGCTTTCATGTGTTGGGCCACTCTGCCATAAAGCCCCGACTGGTGGAGGGCTGCAGTGATGGTTGACTTTCTACAACTTTCTCCCATCTCCGGACTGCATCTCTGGAGCTCAGCCACAGTGATCTTTGGGTTCTTCTTTACCTCTCTCACCAAGGCTCTTCTCCCCCGATAGCTCAGTTTGGCCGGACGGCCGGCTCTAGGAAGGGTTCTGGTCGTCCCAAACGTCTTCCATTTGAGGATTATGGAGGCCACTGTGCTCTTAGGAACCTTAAGTGCAGCAGAAATCTTTTTGTGCCTTGCCACAATTCTGTCTCTGAGCTCTTCAGGCAGTTCCTTTGACCTCATGATTCTCATTTGCTCTGACATGCATTGTGATCTGGAAGGTCTTATATAGACAGGTGTGTGGCTTTCCTAATCAAGTCCAATCAGTATAATCAAACACAGCTGGACTCAAATGAAGGTGTAGAACCATCTCAAGGATGATCAGAAGAAATGGAAAGCACCTGAGTTAAATATATGAGTGTCACAGCAAAGGGTCTGAATACTTAGGACCATGTGATATTTCAGTTTTTCTTTTTTAATAAATCTGCAACAATGTCAACAATTCTGTGTTTTTCTGTCAGTATGGGGTGCTATGTGTACATTCATGAGGAAGAAGAATGAACTTAAATGAATTTAGCAAATGGCTGCAATATAACAAAGAGTGAAAAATTTAAGGGGGTCTGAATACTTTCCGTACCCACTGTGTATATATATATATATTATTTTTTATAGCAAAGACAATGGGAAATAAAATGGCGGTCGTTGAAATATTTTTTGTCACGCGGTATTTGTGCAGTGGTCTTTCCAATTTTTTTGGAAAACATACACCTCACTGAATTTAAAAAAACTAAACAGTAAAGTTAGATCAATTTTTTTGTATATTGTGAAAGATGATGTCACTCCGAGTAAATAGATACCTAACATGTTACGGCTTAAAATTGCTCGTAGAATGGCGACAAATTACAGTACTTAAAAATCTCCATAGGCGACGCTTTCAAATTTTTTAACCTGGAAGGCAGTAAGCAAGGATCACTATGGCATATGGAAGGCAGGAAGAATCACTATGGCACATGGAAGGCAGGAACACTGTGGTACATGGAAGGCAGGAAGGATCACTTTCACATGGAAGGCAGGAATGCTGTGGTACATGAAGGCAGGAAGGATCACTATGACACAGGGAAGGCAGGAAGGATCACTATCGCACATGGAATGCCGGAAGGATCACTATGACACATGGAATGCAGGAAAGATCACTATGGCACATGGAAGGCAAGCACACTGTGGTACATGGAAGGCAGGAACACTGTGGTGCATGGAAGGCAGAAACACTATGGCACATGAAAGGCAAGAACACTTTGGCACATGAAAGGCAAGAAAACTGTGGGACATGGAGGGCAGGAACACTGTGGCACATGGAAGGCAGGAACACTGTGGCACATGGAAGGCAGGAACACTTTGGCACATGGAAGGTAGGAACCCTATGGCACATGGAAGGCAGGAACGCTATGGCACATGGAAGGCAGGAACACTGTGGCACATGGAAGGCTGGAACACTTTGGCACATGGAAGGTAGGAACCCTATGGCACATGGAAGGCAGGAACGCTATGGCATATGGAAGGCAGGAACGCTATGGCATATGGAAGGCAGGAACGCTCTGGCACATGGAAGGCAGGAACGTTATGGCACATGGAAGGCAAGAATGCTATGGGACATGGAATGCAGGAAAGCTGTGGCACATAGAAGGCAAGAACGCTATGGCACATGGAAGGAAGAGAGAGAGGGGAGAGCTTACTCACCCCAGGCTGGCTGCTCTCCAGTCCAGAGGCTCAGACAGGCATCAGGATCACTTGCTGCTTTAAAATCTCCCGCCCACACAACCCCTTCCCAGCACATGTTGGCTGCGCACTAGGGGTTGTGGACATGCACAGGGGGACATAGGGAAGAGGTGAAGCTGACCTAACCCACCTCCTCCTCCCTCCTTGTACATTCTTTAAAGTGTGCGGGCGAGCCAGGGGACGGGGGACTGTGCTGGTGAGCACTGAGAGAGCCTCAGCCTGACAGCTGCAGCGGACAGGGGGATTAGTGGAGTCCAGTACCAGAACTTGTTCCAGTACTGGGCTCCACTGTGGGACTCAGCCCACATTTGCGGGACACCGAGATTTGCTTGAAATTCCAGGACAGTCCCGGTGAATCTGGGACAGTTGGGAGGTATGCTTAAAGTGATTGCAAAGTCTTGTTTTTTTGTCTAAAAATAACAAATGTTATACTTACCTCTTCTGTGCAGTTGGTTTTGCACAGAGCAGCCTGGATCCTCCTCTTCTCGGGTTTACGCTGGCACTCCGGGCACCACCGTCTCCCGAGTGCCCCCACAGCAAACAGTTTACTAAGGGGGCACCCGAGCCAAGCCACAGCTCTGTGTATCCATTCAGACACAGAGCTGCGGTTCGACCCTGCCCCCTCTCTCTCCTCATTGGCTAAGTGACTTTGACTGACAGCAGTGAGAGACTCCTGGACGGCCAAGGCACTCGTAGACATTGCTGGATCAAGAGGGGGCTCGGGTAAGTATTACATAGTTACATAGTTAGTAAGGTTGAAAAAAGACACAAGTCCATCTGGTTCAACCGACAACAACAAAAAGTATCGAAAACCCAACCATACAATCCCATATACACAATCCTATACCCGCAGTTGATCCAGAGGAAGGCGAAAAACACCCCCAGCAAAGCATGATCCAATTTGCTACAGTAGGGGAAAAAAAATGTCCTTCCTGATCCCCCGAGAGGCAATCAGATATTCCCTGGATCAACTTTATCTAAAAAAATGTTAGTACTCAGTTATATTATGTACACCCAGGAAAAAATCCAGACCTTTTTTAAAGCAATCTAGTGAGCTAGCCAGAACCACCTCTGGAGGGAGTCTATTCCACATTTTCACAGCTCTTACAGTGAAGAAACCTTTCCGTATTTGGAGATGAAATCTGTTTTCCTCTAGACATAAAGAGTGCCCCCTTGTCCTCTGTGTTGACCTTAAAGTGAACAACTCAACACCAAGTTCACTATATGGACCCCTTATGCATTTATACATGTTGATAATATCCCCCCTTAATCTCCTCTTCTCAAGAGAGAATAAATTCAGTTCCTCTAATCTCTCCTCTGTATGAAATCAGACAGGACCTTGCACTAAATTGCAGATGGTAGATCTAAAGGAAATTGTACAATTAAATATTGTATAGGAAGTGGATGGAGGAAAATAAGAGGCGGTACAGTAATGAGGGAGGTGTGGTCCATAGTGGTGAAGACGCCCTATAACGCTCTCTAATGTGATGCAGCAAGGCAGCGCATGCTGGGATATGAAAGGGTCGCTGGTTCAAATCCCAACCATGACACTACCTGCCTGGAGTTTGCATGTTCTTCCTGGGTACTCCTGTTTCCTCCCACACTCCAAAGACATGCTGGTAGGTTAATTGGATCTTGTCTAAATTGGCCTTACTATGTGTATGTAAAAATGTGATTTAGGGACCTTAGATTGTAAGCTCCTTGAGGGCAGGGACTGATGTAAATGTACAATATATATGTAAAGCGCTGCATAAATTGACAGTGCTATAGTACCTATAGCACATCACAGCTGGTCACATAGTAAATAGGAAGTGCCTTTGATCGGCTTTCCTCAGTTCGTGCCTGACAGGCACGAGTAGAGGAGAGCCGATCTGCAGCTCTCCTGATGGGGGGGGGGGGGGGGGTCTGCACTGGTATTCAGAGCATTGATTACCAATGCAGGCCCTTTGTTGGGGGGGGGGGGGTGCCACTAGAACCACCAGGGATGCCCACCCATGACCCCAGGGACGACCACCATGGCCACCTGGGATGGCAATCAGGGCACAGGGAGCCCGCCAGTGCCCTCCCCAACAGTGCTGCCCACCAGTGCCCATCATTGCCATCTATCAGTGCCACCCACCAGTGCCGCCTATCAGTGCCCACCAATGCTGCACATCAGTGCTACCTATCAGTGCCCATCAGTGCTGAATATCAGTGCCCATCAGTGCTGCATATCAGTGCTGCCTATAAGTGCCACCCCATCAGTGCCTCCTCATCAGTGCAGGAAAAAATGTATCTATTTACAAAATTTTATAACATAAACAAAACTTTTCTTTTTCAAACTTTTCAGTCTTTTTTTTATTTGTTTAGCAAAAAGGAAAACACCTTGCAGTGATCAAATACCCCCAAAAGAAAGCTCTATTTGTGGTAAATAAATTACATAAATTTGGTTTAGGTACAGTGTTGCATGACCACGCAATTGTCATTTAAAATGCAACAGTGCTAAAAGCTATAAATTGGCCTGGGCGGGAAGGGGGAAAAGTGCCCGGTATTGAAGTGGTTAAAAAGGGAAAAAAATTGCCAAGACCAGAGATCCCAGCAAGGAACTAGGTCCTTACTCCTGACTAGGCAGAAAAAACTGAGTACCTATAGCAGGGAGGGGGCAGTATACCTCCTGGGACTGCCCATAGGCATAGTCAAGTTCTTTTTTTCTGCCTAGTTTCTTACTCCTGTAGGGGGCAGTATAACCCATGAGTCAAGAATCCTAAGGAGCTATGTCCATCAATGAATGAAAGGGAAAATGGGCAATCCTAAGGATTTGAGGCCAAATTGTAATGACTTGACAACTAGGTCAGAGTAACTGCAATACTGTAGCTCTTATTGGATGTTCCCTGTCTGCAGGTGGCCAAGACCCATTAATGCATGTGGGGATTAAAGCTGACCTGTGTACTCCAATCCAATAGAAGAGCTCCTGCAGCTCAAGTTGCTGATCAATGTATATGCTGTAAATGTGCATAATTTTGTAGTAGATGGTGTCTCTAGAAAAACACTGATACTTATAATATGTGATACAGCATATATGGAGTATTTATACTTCTTTGACTACTACAGTATTTCTTTTAGAAAACTAGGCATCCATTTTTCCGGGGCCTTTTTAAAGGTACTATCGTATTTGTATGTTTTTATTCTTTTGAGTATGAATAAAACATGTTTCAAAAAGGAATTGCACTCTTAGTTTTTTGGTTTTTAAATACCATTTTTTTTTAAAGTTATAGATTTTCTAAAGATTAAATAATGGTTTATTTTAAGATGAACTTTGGCCACCTAGAAAATGCCAGGTGGTGCAACTGGACAAGTGTCTTTTTTCTGCAAAATGTCATACCCATATCAATTATTTAGCTTTTAACGGACTTGTGTTTATGGGCTATTCAGAAAAGCACACTGATCCCTGCTCCATCCCCTCAGTAACATTCAATCACTTTGTGGTTTATATACTGTATATAATGCTGCTATGGATGAGAGATAGAGCCATATTGGGTAAGTAATGGATGTAAAAAATACTGCGCTACCCTGGTAATTTTTTGTAATCTGACAGTAAAAAATGAAAAAGTGCACGTGCAATCTTGTAAACAATGCTCATATAATAACTTGTTACTAATATATATTACTATAAAATATTCAATAATTAATCAATAAATAATTCTGTGAAATACCGTGATAAAACTCTTAAAGTGCACGTGCTAAATAATAAATATATGCTGAATGAAATTGCTTTCAATATATTGCACAAAAAATATATTACATGAAAGTCCAATATGAAAATAAGTCCATGAAGTGAACACAAAATAGGTAAGTGCAAAAAACGTGCTCAAAAACTCTCGGTGTGGGGATAAAGTGATGCGTGCCGGTGATCCTTGGGTTCTCACACTCTGTGCCCAGGGGTAAGGTAGCACACTTACCAGAAGGTGTGGATTCCAATGGTGTACGCCAATAGGAATCGAAAACGCTTTGTCTGCTGCTCCTATGTATGGATAGGTGGGTGGACGATCTCCTTATGGATAGGGATGAGCATTCAGCATGGAAGAAAGAAGGTAGAGGCTCCTCATAGTGTAAAAAGGTTTTTTTCCTTTTATTAAAACTTCAAAAAAATCACATCAATCTTCACATACACCATCCAAGTAAAAATCCATAAAACCCCCGATCTGTACTGCAGACTTTAAAAACACTCCAAATATGATAAAAAACACTCCAGATAAAAAACGTGGGTGACACAGCAAAAAACAAACTCACCCCTAAGACGTTGGGGTAAACCTTCCTTGATTTCATGCAAAGCATGTAAAACAGTCAAAATGAAAAATAGGAGACAAACCTCCTTCAAATCCCACACCACATCCAAAGACTACCAAATCAAAAAACTTATTACATGTGCCACCACACATGTAACATATATAGTCACCTGTCCATGCGGCCTTCAATATGTGGGCCGCACGACTAGAAAATTGAGCATTAGAATAGGGGAACACTTAAATAATATAAGAAAGGGATTCAAGAAACATAGCCTATCCATGCACTTTAGAACCCACCATAATAGAGACCCCACAGTAGCCACATTTTGTGGTATTGATACAGTAGAACCACATTGGAGAGGGGGAGATAGGAGAATAGCCATATCAAAGAATGAAACTTTTTGGATATGTGAATTAGATACTCTACAGCCGAAGGGAATGAACAAAGACTTGGATATAAAGACATCACTTTATCCCCACACCGAGAGTTTTTGAGCACGTTTTTTGCACTTACCTATTTTGTGTTCACTTCATGGACTTATTTTCATATTGGACTTTCATGTAATATATTTTTTGTGCAATATATTGAAAGCAATTCCATTCAGCATATATTTATTATTTAGCACGTGCACTTTAAGAGTTTTATCACGGTATTTCACAGAATTATTTATTGATTAATTATTGAATATTTTATAGTAATATATATTAGTAACAAGTTATATGAGCATTGTTTACAAGATTGCACGTGCACTTTTTCATTTTTTACTGTCACATTACAAAAAATTACCAGGGTAGCGCAGTATTTTTTACATCCATTACTTACCCATGAGATCACTACTCTGGTAGTGTTCTTGATTACTTGCTGCTTCCCAAAATACCCTACAAAAATACCTAGGCGCGAGTACACCATCTTTTCATCAGAGCCATATTGGGCCTGCATTATTAGCAATTTGGCTACCTCTTTTGATGTCCTGGTTGGGAAAGTAAAGAAAAAGGATTTCATAATCAAAGCCTTGAAATTCATAAATCTGAATTATATTTCACAACATAATTGAGCACTGCAGAAATATTAATATAACTGGTTCATACCTCCCAACTTTTGAAGTTCGCAATGAGGGACACTGAAAGAGAAACCAAACCTGCGGCGCGCGTAGCGGCAAATTGTGGGTGTGGCCAATTGCTTAGCAGTGGGAGGGGCTTAAGGGATAGGGTAAACAAAACCCAGACTTCCTATTTCTCATAAAATATGCTTTGATTGCTCAGCCTACCTTAAAGAAGAACTTCATTAAAATAGTCAGAGACTGCATAGCAACCAGCAACTGTTGAGACAATGAAGACTTTGCTGAGAAGTATATAATGTAAAGTATTGTGTATATAGTGCAGGAGAGTGTAATGTACAAAATGCAGGAGACAGGAGTATGTCATGTACAGAATGCAGGAGAAATTGTGTGACTTTGAGGTCACAAAAGTGTGAAAGGGGCCTTCAGTAATCAAGGTAGAGTGTGCCCCCTTCAATGCAGAGTGACCAGCATGCTGTGCCCCCCTTCAATGCAGAGACCAGCGTGCCCCCCTTTCAATGCAGAATGACCAGCGTGCCCCCTTTCAATGCAGAGAGACCAGCGTGCCCCCTTTCAATGCAGAGAGACCAGTGTGCCGTACCCCCTTTCAATGCAGAGAGACCAGTGTGCCCCCTTTCAATGCAGAGTGACCAGCGTGCCCCCTTTCAATGCAGAGTGACCAGCGTGTCCCCTTTCAATGCAGAGTGACCAGCATGTCCCCTTTCAATGCAGAGTGACCAGCGTGCCCCCTTCAATGCAGAGAGACCAGCGTGCCCCCTTCAATGCAGAGAGACCAGTGCACTTACCTGCAGCGGCGCCTTCTCCTCAGTCCCCCACGTCTCCTCGAGTCCTGCCGCCTCCTCCTCGGCCAATAGATAGGGAATAGATAGCGTCCCTGTGCCCACTGGTGGCGATGCTGTCCTATGCACAAAAAAAATTCTGCCAGGCCTTTTATAAAAAAAAAAAATAAATTTATTTCAGGAGGGTGGTCTATTGAGGTTTCCATTTCTTTTGGGGGTTTATTGGTATTTATCTTATGTCAATAGGGTTTTCCTTATACTTTATGAAAGGGGAGAGAGAGAGGGAGAGAGAGAGAGAGAGGGAGGGAGAGAGAGAGAGAGAGAGAGAGGGGAGGGGGAGAGGGAGAGAGAGAGAGAGAAGGGAGAGAAGGGGAGGGAGAGGGGGGAGAGAGAGAGGGGGCGAGAGAGAGGCGGGAGGGAGAGAGAGGGGGGAAAGGGAGGGGGAGAGAGAGAGAGGGGGAAAGGGAGGGGGGGAGAGAGAGAGGGGGAAAGGGAGGGGGGGGAGAGAGAGAGGGGGAAAGGGAGGGGGAGAGAGGGGAGAGAGAGAATGGAGGGAGAGCAAGGCGAGAGAGGGGGGGAGGGAGGGAAGGAGAGAGAGGGGAAAGGGAGGGAGGGATGGGGAAAGGGAGGGGGAGAGAGAGAGAGAGAGAGAGAGAGGGGGGGGGGAGGGAGAGAGAGGGAGAGAGGGGAGGGAGAGAGAGAGGGGGGGAGAGAGGGGGAGGGAGAGAGAGAGGGGAGAGAGAGAGGGGGGAGAGAGAGAGAGGGGAGAGAGAGAGGGGGGAGAGATGGGGGGAGAGAGATAGAGAGGGGGGAGAGAAAGAGAGAGGGGGGGAGAGAGGGGGAGGGAGAGAGAGAGGGGAGAGAGAGAGGGGAGAGAGAGAGAGAGGGAGGGAGAGAGAGAGGGGAGAGAGAGAGGGGGGAGAGATGGGGGGGAGAGAGATAGAGAGGGGGGAGAGAAAGAGAGAGAGAGGGGGGAGAGAGAGAGAGATAGGGGGGGAGGGGAGAGAGGGGGAGAGAGAGAGAGAGAGGGAGGGGGAGAGAGAGAGGGAGGGGGAGAGAGAGAGAGAGAGAGAGAGAGAGAGAGAGAGAGAGAGAGAGAGGGGAGAGAGAGAGAGAGAGGGGAGAGAGAGAGAGAGAGGGAGAGAGAGAGAGAGAGAGGGGGGAGGGGGGAAGGGAGGGGGAGAGAGAGGGGGAAAGGGAGGGTGCGAGGAGGGGAAAGAGATAGAAGGGTGGATTGGGAGGGAGAGGCGGGGCGAGAGAGGGGGGAGGGAGGGAGAGAGAGGGGAAAGGGAGGGAGAGAGCGGGCGAGAAAGGGGGGAGGGAGAGAGCGGGGCGTGAGAGAGAGGGGAGGGGAGGGAGAAAGAGAGAGAGAGGGGGGAGAGAAAGGGAGAGAGAGAGGGGGGAGAGAAAGAGAGAAGGGGGGAGAGAAAGAGAGAGGGGGGAGAGAAAGAGAGAGAGAGGGGGAGAGAGGGAGAAGGGGAGGGGGAGAGCGGGGGGGAAGGGGAGGGGGGAGAGAGAGAAGGGGGATAGGGGATGAGGGAGAGAGGGGGAGAGAGAGAGAAGGGGAAGGAGAGGAGGGGAGAGAAAGAGAGAGAGAGAGGGAGGGAAGGAGAGAGAGGGGGGAGGGAGAGATAGAGAGGGGGGAGGAAAGAGAGAGATGGGGGGAGGTGGGAGGGAAAGAGAGAGACGGGGGGGGGAGAGAGAGGGGGGAGAGAGAGGGGGGAGGGGAGAGAGAGGGAGAGAGAGAGGAGGGGGGAGGGAGGGGAGAGAGGGGAGGGGGGAAGGGAGAGAGAGAAAGAGAGGGAGGGGGGGAGGGAGAGAGAGGGGGGGGGAGGGGGAAAGGGAGGGGGAGAGAGGGGGAAGGGAGAGAGAGAGGGGGAGGAGAGAGAAGGGTGGGATGGGGGAAGGAGAGCGGGGCGAGAGAGGGGGGAGGGAGGGAGAGGGGAAAAGGGAGGGAGAGAGGGGCGAGAGAGGGGGGGGGGGAGAGAGAGGGAGGGGGGAGAGGGGGGGAGAGAGGGAGCAAGGGGAGGGGAGAGAGGGAGGGGGGAGGGAGGGAGAGAGGAGGAGAGGGAAAGAATATCTCACCTGAAGCAGCAGTGCGGCACAGTGAGGATGAAGAAGGGAGGAGCGGAGGTGGGTGGAGCCGGAGTCTCTAGGCACGGAGGTCGGAGGAGGACAATATCTCACCTGAAGCAGCAGTAACTTTGTCTTTGCTCGGTCTTGCTGCCTCAGTCACTCAGGCAGTTTCCCCTCCGCAGCGGCCGCACAGTGAGGATGAAGGGAGGAGCGGAGGTGGGTGGAGCCGGAGTCTCTAGGCACGGAGGTCGGAGGAGGACGCTTTGCATGCTGGGTCCCTACTCGGACGTCACTGGTTGCTAGATGCCATTCGGCAGGCGATCTTAGCAACCAGTTTACCGCATGATAATAGCTGCTGCTGCGGCGTGGGGGGGATCAGATCGGGGGCCCCCAGACAACTCCCCAGCAATCGCGCATGTGAAAGACGGCCCTGCCGGAGCTGGGAGGAGGGATGGCCGGCCACCAGATGATTTTGCGGGACTTCAGACCGGCTTGCGGGACAGTCCCGCGGAATCTGGGACGGTTGGGAGGTATGCTGGTTTATTAATATATAGTGGGGTGTCTACAGAGGACTTCTATGTATGTATGGACATTTTCTTCAGTTTTAGTAGGGAAGGGGTAAACCCGGTCACTTTTTTTTTTTGCTGTTTTTGTCTTGTTGGGAATAGGTCCATTCACTGTCTTTGGTTTAAACAATAGATATCCCAAAAGATATGATTGATTGTTACAGACATCCCTACACTTATATGTGCCTTTTATTCATATCAAAATACAGAACTGGGACTTTAACCTCCCTGGCGGTCTAGTTATGTCAGAATTTCTGTGCTAAAAGCGGTACATTGTTTTGCATGGAAATCTGTGGTTTTAGATTTTAAAACTCACCTTCTCCTGCAATCCCCCGTCGTCCTCCCACTGTGCCCGGCCAATGCTGGCACCTGTTTTCTGGTTCCCTTCCCTGCGAGCATTGCGATGCAGGGGGGGGGGTGGAACCGGCGGCAAACTCAAAAATGTAAATACACTAAATGTCATGATACAAAGAGCTGTGATCCTAACGTATTACACTGTATCATGTCATTTCACCAAAGGATATCACCTGGTGACTTTTCCAGTGCCCTGCCTGTGCTTTCCCAGTGCTTTGTGCCTGGAAAATAGAGAACGACCATGTTGTCCAAAGAGCATTTTTTGTGCAAAAGTGCTTTTAGACGAACTGGAAAACAGCGACAGCAAAATGGAATTACCTGAAGAACTGAGCGATAGCGATTTGTGGGAAAATTCGTCATCAGGTACGGAAAGTGACAACAGCTATGATTCTGAGGTCTCTTTCTGGCACATAGCTCCATTGGAAATTCTGAAGAATCATTTGATATACTAAATTCCACAAGCGATGTGCCAGAAAGAGACATCAGAATCGTCGCTGTTGTCACTTTCCGTACCCGATGACGAATTTTCCCCATGAATCGCTATCGCTCAGTTCTTCAAGTAACTCCGGTTTGCTGTTGCGGTTTTCCAGTTCGTCTAAAAGTGCTTTTGCGCAAAAAACTGAATTTTTGTAAAATCTTACCGTAAAATTCCTTTCTCTGAGTCCTCCGACAGTCGCCGCCCACTCACAAGTCTTCACCAATGGGTATTGACCTTTGCTCCGCAGGAGTAGATAGGCACAAGATTTGTTAATAACAAAAGCTTTTAGCATAGACACACCCCTAGGGGCTGTCCCCTTAGTCAATACCTCCCTGCACCAGCATTCCCAACTCAGTTTGGTAGCATAGCAGTAAGAGTACACAAAAACCCCAAAAGAGGGGTGGGGGGCGGCGACTGTCGGAGGACTCAGAGAAAGGAATTTTACGGTAAGATTTTACAAAAATTCCATTTTCGCTTACGTCCTCCGACAGTCGCCGCCCACTCACAAGTCTTCACCAATGGGATGTCCCAAAGCAGTGTAGACATGAGGGGTGGGAGACGCAGCCGCATATCAAGCAACGCAGTACCCACATCAGAGAAAGGAACCTTACCATAGTAAGAGAACCAACTGGGCAACAGGAAAACGTGCTCAACAGGAGCAACAACCCAGGAAAACAAGTAACCCAGGGGTAAAAACACCCCAACAGCCAAGGACCCAAAAACAAGGGTCCCTAAGGCACTGCCGCACTGAGAACTTTACGGCCAAAGGAGGCATCTGCCGATGCCTGAACATCCACCTTATAAAACTTTGAGAAGGTGTGAACGGACGACCAAGTCGCCGCCTTACACACCTGGGCCACAGAAGCCTGATGCCAGAAAGCCCAAGAAGTACTCAAGGACCTGGTAGAGTGCGCCTTCACAGGGAAGGGTGGAACCTTCCCCTTCAAAGCATAGGCCTGCTCAATGGTTTGTCTGATCCATTTGGCGATTGTCGCAGCCGACGCCGCCATGCCCTTCCGAGGTCCCTCAGGAAGGACAAAGAGGGAATCCGACTTGCGAAAAGATTTAGTGGACGACAGGTAAACCCTGATCGCCCGGACAACATCCAAGGAATGCAAGGCAACCTCCTTCGGATGCTTTGGCTTCGCGCAGAGCGAAGGCAAGACAATGGCCACCTTTTTGGACAGCAGAGGCAACGAGATTTCCCTGATCTTTTCAAAGGGAGCATGTTGCAACACGGACAGAACTAGGTTCAAGTCCCACGGAGGCAAAGGCTCCCTCCTAGGAGGGGCCAAATGGCGTACCCCTTGAACAAAGGTGCGAATCAACGAATTTGACGCCACAGGGCGCTGAAAAAGAACGGCCAGCGCAGAAACCTGGCCCTTAATCGTGGCCAGCGCCAAACGCTGGTCCACTCCAGTTTGGAGGAAAGCCAACACTCTCGACACCGAGTATGAGCGAGGGGAATACCCCCTGGACTCACACCAGGCAAAGTATGCTTTCCAAGTACGGTAGTAAATCTTCCCCGAAGAGGCTTTCCTAGCCTTGATCAAAGTGGGGATGACCTCAGGGGAGAGACCCCTATCCTTCAGGACCTGGCTTTCAACAGCCAGGCTGTTAAAGCCAGCGACTGTAAAGCAGGATGGAATATCGGCCCTTGAGACAGAAGGTCTTCCCGAAGCGGCAAGCGCCACGGAGTGTCGACTGCCAGATTGACAAGGTCTGCGTACCAAGACCGGTGAGGCCAGTCCGGTGCCACCAGAATTACCGTATGCGGTTCCAAGGCTAACCTGCGAAGGAGCCTGGACAGCAGCTGAATCGGGGGAAAGGCATACATCAGACGATACTGATGCCAAGGCGCCACTAACGCGTCCGAGGCGTCCGCCTGAGGATCGCGCGTTCTTGCCACGAACCTTTCCACCTTGTTTAGACGAGACGCGAACAGGTCCACATCCGGTGAACCCCACTTCGCGCACAACATCTGGAAGACATCCGGGTGAAGGGACCATTCCCCCTGGTCCAGGGTTTGGCGACTCAGATAATCCGCCTGCCAGTTCTCCACCCCCGGAATGTGAACTGCCGTTATCGCCGGGATGTGCGTCTCGGCCCAAGACAGAATGTCGGCCACTTCCCGAGCCGTTCGGGCACTCCTGGTGCCCCCTTGATGGTTGATGTAAGCCACCGCGGTGGCATTGTCCGTCTGAACCCGAACTGGACGGCCCTGAAGCCGTTCCGACCATCGCAGAAGGCAAAGCTTTATCGCTCGCAATTCCAGAATGTTGATCGGAAGGGAGGACTCCTCCTCCGACCAAGTTCCCTGGGCGGACAGAACACCCAGGACACCACCCCAGCCTGACAGGCTGGCATCCGTGGTGACCACCATCCACAACACTGGACGAAAAGACTTGCCCCCCGACACCGCCGGGGACTGGAGCCACCACAGAAGATTCCCTCTGGTGCGGTGGCTCAGAGAGACCCGCAGATCCAGGGACTGCGGTCGCCCGGCCCCCTTGGCAAGAACCTCCGCCTGGAGACCCCGCGTGTGGAACTGGGCAAAGGGGATCGCCTCGAAGGCCGAGACCATCAACCCCAGACACCTCATGCATGTCCGGAGAGACGAGCTGTCGTTGTCCCTGAGGGACCTGACCTCGTCCTGAAGCGTCCGGAGCTTGTCCTCCGTTAGGAAAACCTTCGCCTGGACAGAGTCCAGAACCATCCCCAGATAGGGAAGGCGAACCGAAGGGCACAGAGTCGACTTCGGAAAATTTATGGTCCAACCGAACTCTTGCAGTGTCTGCACCGTGGTGGACAGGTCTGTCAACAGGCTCTGGCTGGCATTCGACCTTATCAGGAGATCGTCCAGATACCCCAAGACAGCAATGCCCTGTGCTCGCAACAGGGCCAGGACCGGCGCCAGCACCTTGGTAAAAACCCGCGGAGCCGAAGCGAGACTGAAAGGTAACGCCACAAATTGGTAGTGGTCCTCCGCAATGGCGAATCGAAGGTACCTCTGGTGACCCTCGAAAATAGGGATGTGTAGGTACGCATCCTTCAGTTCGATGGAGGCCATGAACTCCCCCGGACTCAGGGCGGCCACCACTGAGCGCAGGGATTCCATGCGGAACTTCCGAACCCGCACAAAGCGGTTCAGAGCTTTCAAGTGCAGAATCGGACGCACCTTGCCCTCCTTTCTGGGCACAGTGAACAGATTGGAGTAAAACCCCCGAAATCTGTCCCGATGAGGCACCGGAACCACCACCCCCTGGGCCCGCAGGTCCCGCACCGCCAGGTGCAGATCCCGCAAGCGCTCCGGAGACAGCTGAAGATTTGAGGGAAAAAATCTGCCCGCCGGGCCGAGAAAGAAATTCGATCTTGTAACCTGATCGAACGATTTCCTGAACCCATCTGTCCTGAATGCGGACCAGCCAAGGTTGGAGGAAACCGCGAAAACTTCCCCCCACCCCCGAAGCGGGTGAGGGCATCCCTTCAGGCGGAATTGGCATGGGTTGCAGAACCGGCTTGACCGGATTTCTGCTTACCCGCCCACGGCTTTTTCTGGGAGCCTTGGCCTTTGAAGGGCTTGCCCTTGGATTGCGACCGAAAGGACCCCTGAGAGGGCCTGAACGAGGAGTTCCGCTTGCCACGGAAGGACTTGTGCTTGGGATTCTGAGAGTACTCTTGCCCCCAGTAACACCTTTCACAAGATTATCCAACGCCTCGCCGAAAAGGCGAGATCCCGCGTAGGGAAAATCCGCCAACGTCTTGCGAGAAGATTGGTCGGCCGACCAACTTTTCAGCCATATCAGGCGACGGTTGAGCACTGCCACACTAGACAGGCGTGCAGCCAAAGGAGCTAAATTCAAGTCAGCATCACACAAGTACATGACTCCCTGATGGATCTGATCCACCATAGCCAGCGTGGTCGGCGGAGCCGAATCAGCTACCAGGGTGCGCCTGAGCACCTTCATCCAATCGGCCACCGCCTGGGCCGCCATAACCGAAGCAAAAATAGGTTTGAGCATAGAGCCAGCAACCACATATGCATGACGGGCAAGAGACTCCAACCTCCTGTCCGTAGGATCCCGGAAAACCGGAGTATCCTCAGTAGGAACCAGAGTAGCTTTGTTCAAAACGGCTACAGCGTGATCCACCTGGGGTGCCACACACCAACGCTCGTTGGTGGAAGGCGCAAATGGATAAAGCAGTTTAAACTTATTTGGCACTGTAAAGGGCTTCTTTAAATTGTGCCACTGCTCATTAACAGTATGATGAAACTCTACAGGGCAGGGAAAAACCTGCGCTGATTTGCGAGTTCTGTGCGTCCCAAAAGAGGACACCCTAGCAGGAGGAGTGGGCTCATCCTCCAGGTGCAGTGTATCCTTTATGGAGGCGATCAGCTCATCCATGAGTGCAAGCTCTTCAGGCGAGCCAGGGGGAGAAGTATCAACCCCTTCCACCTCCGCCTCCCCCTCAGACCCCATAAGGTCCAGAGATGAGCGAGACCCTGAGAAGGGCACGCCAGCCACAGCAGCCACATCGCCCTCTGAATCAGAGGAAACGGATAACCTGGCCCTCTTTGCAGATCTTTCAGCCATCAGCACTTGCATCTGAGATACTAAGGATGCCACCACAGTGGCCAGATCAGCCCCCTCGGGGGGTGCAGCAGCCCCCTGGTCCCCCACCAGGGCGGGGGGAAACTTGCTATCCTGAGAATCCATGCCCAGCAGCAATGAGAGGAAAAAAGGGTACTGGCCCTTTAACACTACGGCTAGCGCAGCCCACCGTATACTACTGTATGCACCGACCCCGCAGGGACAGAGAACACTGAGCAAGGAATGACAGGACAATGAAGGAAAAACCTGGAGAGAGCACAAACAGGCTGCTGCCACCGATCGCTGTTCCAGAGAGAGAGGAAGTGATGCAATAACTGGCTGACTTATATAGCCTATGAGGCTCCGGCAAAATGGCTGCTCGGCTGAGGGATAGAGGCTACAAGAAAATGGCGCCGACATGTGCTCGAAAACGAGCGCGCCTCGCCAAAATGGCGCCAAAACACAGCGCTGCACAGGGTCAGAGGAAAGCTGGCCACCCACAGCATAATGCAAAAAGATGGCGGACCGCAATAGCGGTGGCCGCCGCAGCATGTCTGCACACATCCCGCCCTAGAGGAATCTCACAGCAGAGCGGGAGGGCCCCCCCCCCGCAGCCCACAAAGGCATGCTAACCCATACAGGGATCTGTCAGGGAGCCACACTTTACACAGACATGGGGGTACACACAGCCACAGACTGACACCCCACACAGATGGTCCCCACACAGAAGGTGCTTACCGTACCGGATGGCGTGGGGAGCCGTCTCCAAGCGAACAAACCGCTATCCTTCATGACAGGGAGAGTCGCAGCCGGGACGCAGCGGACCGCAGCACAAGACCGCAGAATGGCGTCCAGTGAGGTAGCCACCTCACAGGCAGCATCCCTGCAGCGAGCAGGGATGGGTCGTTCATGGCGCCAGGGCGAACCGTAGCTGAACGCTCGATGGCAGGCTGGGGATCCATCTGGCCCTCAGCCCTGGGATCCAGGGCGGCCAGTCCGAGACCCAGCTCCGCATGACACATCTTCATCCGAAGATCCCTAACTAAGAGCTGACAAAATAACAGCTAGTAAAGTAAAGATAAAACACTTGAAATAAAATCAAAAAAGGGTAGAAGGCTGAGACTGAAGCCCCAGCACAGGAAAGCCTGCTACTCCTAAGCTAGGCAAGATCAAACTGAGTTGGGAATGCTGGTGCAGGGAGGTATTGACTAAGGGGACAGCCCCTAGGGGTGTGTCTATGCTAAAAGCTTTTGTTATTAACAAATCTTGTGCCTAGCTACTCCTGCAAAGCAAAGGTCAATACCCATTGGGGAAGACTTGTGAGTGGGTGGCGACTGTCGGAGGACGTAAGAGAAAGAACGCTTTTTGGAAGCCATGGTCGTTCTCTATTTTCCAGGCACAAAGCACTGGAAAAGCACAGGCAGGGCACTGGAAAAGTCACCAGGTGAAATGGGATGATACAGTGTAATCCGTTAGGATCACAGCTTTGTATAATGTCATTTGGTTATTTACATTTTTGAATTTGCCGCCGGTTCCACCCCCCTGCGTCGCAACGCATGCAGGGAAGGGAACCGGAAGGCAGGTGCTGGCAATCGGCCGTGCACAGAGCGGGAGGATGGCTGGAGGAAGGCGGGGAAATCGCAGGGGAAGGGGAGTTTGATTCTGGGGTAATCCCGAGTGTGGCTCGGAGTTACCGCTTTTGGTACACTATATTAACCCCGAGCCACACTCGGGAATACTGCTAGGGAGGAAAAAGGTAAGCCAACATCCTATAAAAACAGAATTTATTTCTACATAATCCATTTACTTACATGCCTGGGGATGCTGTGCTGTCACTGAGGAGACCTGCAGAGAGTTGCTGCTGGGACCTGTAGGCAGAGACTGTGCTACTAAGAGCTGTGAGTACAGAGTTGTTGTGCTGTTCCTGCGCTGCTGTCCTGTGCCCATCGAAGACGGAGTTGCTGTTCCTGTACTGCTAAAAGGAGAGAAAGCCACTGAAGATGCCAGGGCCCATCTGCAGTGGTGAGAGGTCTTCTGTTCCAGTTACGACTCTCTAATATGTAAGGAAATGATTCCAGATGGCTGCACTTCCAAAAATACTTTTATTGAAGCTTCATATGAAATGGAGAAAGGGACAAAGATGTAGACACGTTTCACACAACAGTTAGCGCGTAGTTATTACCACACCTGGAGTGGCTTTTTTTTTTGTTTCATTGAGGACTTTTTGAACTCTCTAATATGGTTGCCAGTGGAGGGTCTGCTTTTTACTGTTGACACCTTTATGCACCTACCAAAGACTGAATTGCTGTTCCTGTGCAGTTACTGTACTGCTGCAACGAGAGACAGCCTGTAAAGATGCCAGGGCCCATCTGGAGTGGTGAGAGGCCTTCTGTTCCATTTACTACTCTCCAATATGCCAGTGGAGGGTCAGCTTTTTACTGTTGACATTTTCCTGTGCCCACCAAAGACTAAATTGCTGTTCCTGTACTGCTGCAACAAGAGACCACCAGTACCCACCAGGGCCCAATTGGAGTGGTGGGAGGCCTTCTGTTACAATTGCTACTCTTTAATATGGTTGCCATTGGAAGGTCATTTTTTTTTTTACACTTTTTTCAATAAACTGGAGATCTAGTGCCCCAACATGAGCAAACCATTCTTAAGTTTCACTGGCTAGGAGTTTAGTGGGGGCCTCTTATCTTTAGTTAGGCCATCCAGTGTTTGCTGCCTTTAAGAACTACTGTGTTTATCCACCAAATAGTTGCATCACTGTGCTGTATCCATTGCTTTATTGTGTTTGCATTATCAGGTTATACTGTTGTACTGTAGTTTGTTGCACAGGTTGAATGTAGGGAGAACCTGTTGACTATTCGGCCCGTGTGTATGTCAGTCATTCCAACAGAAGCATGCTGAAAAACCAGCAGCTTACCAGCTCCCGATCAGCGCTCTCAGCCAATGGCTGAGAGCACTGATAGGAGTGTTCTGGCAAGCGAGGCCATCCCCCTGTTAGAACACCACAGCCCAATGGGGGAGATCTCTGTACTAACGTCAGATGGTTAGTACATCGGCTCCGACTGGAGTGGTCAGCTGTTAGTGTTTACCAGGCTTTAATCCCTTACAGGGATGTTTACCTTACAATAAAACCATTTTAAGCCACAGATGTGTCAGTGAGATTGGGTTCAGTCAGAGCATGTCAGCATGTCGTCACTGGAAGGGCCAAAAGGAAAACAGTCAGTGGTCCAATGGATCCAAGGCCATACAGAAGAGCTACTGTAGCTCAAGTTGCAGAAAAAGTTAATGCTGGTTCTTAGAGAAAGGGGTCAGAACACGCGGTGCATCGCAGTTTGTGGTGTATGGGGCTGTGTAGCTGCAGACCAGTCAGGGTGACCATACCTGCTCGTGTTCACAGCCAAAAACACTTACAATGGGCATGTGAGAATCAGAACTGGACCACGAAGCAATGGAAGAAGGTGGCCTGGTCTGATAAAGTACGTTTTTCTTTTACATCATGGATGTATGGCCGGGTGTCTGTGCATCACTTCCCTGGGAAACAGATGGCATCAGGAGGCACTATGGGAAGAAGGCAAGCCACAGATGCAGTGTGATGCTTTGTCTAGTGGAGTCCATGCCTTCATGAGTCAGGGCTTCGTTGGCGGAAAAAAGGGGGACCTATTCAAAATCAGGTGGGTGGTCAATGTTGCGGTTGATTAGTGTAAATATATTTTTTTCCAACTGTACTGTATGGGTAAGGGCTCTTTCACACGGCCGTTCCGCATGTCCGTATATCATCCTATTTTTTTGCGGATGATATACGGACATAATGTATGTCAATGGCATTTCGGATGTCAGCGGATAACCATCCGCTGACATCCGATTTTTGTCCTTTCAGTTCTGTTCTGTTTTTTGGAACGGAACAGCACCCTATTTTTGTTCCGTTTAAAAAATGGAACGGATGCAAAATCAGATTGTCAGCGGTGTCATCCGCTGACATCCGCAATGCCCATAGACATACATTATGTCTGTATATCATGCGCAAACGGATGGGATGATATGCGGACATACGGACCTGATGACAAGTGTCATCCACTCCGTGTAAAAAAAAAAGCACCGGAGTGGAAAAAAATAACTGAACGGCCGTGTGAAAGAGCCCTAAGTGTCGACTGCACCATTTTGGAAAAACACTTTATAACTATTGTATATTTATACAACATTATATTTACTGGTGTGCATATCTAATTTGATTATTATTTTTGAGGCGATTTAAAAATATTTAAAAAATGTCTACACCCCCCACCTTGCAATCACTTCCAAAAATTTCACCATTACAATTATTGGAGGACAGAAGAATGTAAAGAGCTGCAATAAAATTACTAAAACATGTGCAATGCAAACCGTTTTCCTACATAAAACTTGTTTTAGTTTAAGCCAACGGATTTGTTTCACTTTGAAAAATGAGCAGGAAAAAAAGTACACAGACATTATTACATTTCCCAAGAACATTTTATTAACAACATGAATCTACCATAGTATTTTCAATGAAAAATAAAAACCTTAATACCCAAAACAATTCCAAAGTATAACAATGTGTTGTCCATTGAGGAGAGCTTGTGGTTGGGAAACAATAGTTTATCAGAATTACATGTTTGAGGTTTTTTTTTTTTTAAATATTTTTAGAATACGCCCATTAGAACACAAAAAGCTTAAAAAAAAAAAAACACAGAATGAACCACCCTTGAATATACAAATGATTAGCAAAGGTTCACAAAATAGAAAATCTGGAAAGATTTGTAAGCAGCAACAAAAGCCCGAGCCCCGCAGGACAGTAAAGGAATAAAACTGTTGGCATAAATAGTCTAATAGTCTTTAATCTAGAAATATTTTCTAACATATTTTTTTTATGTACACTTTAACATTATATAAATTAAAAAATAAACCACCTCTATTCCATTAAACTCTGAGTATGTATAATGCATCTCTATATTTAAATTACAAAAGAAAATTACAAAAAAAAAAAAAGTTTTGCAAAGCAACATTTTTGAATAAAAATGGGAAAATAAAAGAAACAAATTACACGGATGTTGCTTTGCAGACCCGTCCAGCATCTAATAGCTTAAAGCAGCAGATAATATTATTACAGAGTGTTTAAGATACAAGATATTTAGGACCCAAACATCACAGAGGGAAAAATAGCAATATCTGGAATTCGGAAAACACATCAAAATCCTTAATCATCATCATTAATATAGTTTTAGTGTCATCTATAATCTTAGGACTAAAAGCGGTGTAAAAAAATGTAGTTACCCCCAGTTGAAACGGTTAGTCTACAAAGTAAATCGAAATGCAGATGGATTTTTGGGCTGTGTAGCTTTTTTTTAAATTAAGCCTTTACAAAAAAATTTTAAATCACAAAATAAAGGACTGCTATCGCTCTATAGAATAGGGTACATTGATTGCAAAGCATTGGTGTTCATTGTAGATTAACAGACATCAGGGGGAAAAGAGGGGCACTTGGCAGGTGTCACAATTATGCACTGAACTTTCTCACTCGAAGCATATGTGAACCAGGCCATTGAGCAATGGGGGATGGAGTACCGAAAATAGAACACTAATTTTAGTTATGTTTTAAATTGTTAAGACTAGCAGTTCACATGCAGTATTCTATTGTTTGTAATTTTTTTTTTATATTTCTTTTTTTTTTTTTATATAAAAGGAAATACAAAATATGTATAAAACAAAGCATGTGCTGGTAATGCTGAACAAGTGCCACATTCTAGAAATACCATGGCAAAGGAAATTGTTTGTGCTCCTATTTTAATCTAGCTACCCCCACCCTCAAAGCAAACTGTGCCCTTTTACACGGTGTCCCAAAAAGTCTCCATACATAGAAAAAAAAAAAATGAACTCATAATACATCTTTAATATATTTTATATTTATGTACTTGCATAAGAACAGATATCTTGGAACGTGTTTTCCATGAGCGGAGGAGAAGACTACGTATGTAAAGCCTCGTACACACGCACCAATTGTTGGCTGACCGATCGGCCGTCTTTTGTCCAGTGTTGTTGTGTTGGTTGAAATGTGCTCTAGACTGCACACGAATTTTGTCGGCCAACAAAAACCAACTTCAGAAGTGATGTCATGTTCTGGTTTACTTTTTGTGTGTTTTTTCTTCTCTGAGCATGCCCAGTCTTGCTCATCACATTTTTGTCTGCCGAAATCTGTACTGACTGAAGAACAATCAGCCGTTCTGGTGACGGCCAACAAAAATTTTATCGCATGCACACCAGATTTTGTTCGGCCTGAAAAGTCGCAGTCGGTTGTCAGAAGCATCATACTAACAAGCCGACAATCGGCCGATCGGACGTTGGCCGAAAATTCACGGCCAACAATCGGTGCGTGTGTACGAGGCTTAAGTGTAGAAAGAAGTGGCCATCGTGTAGAGAATAATTTTTGTAATAAATATTTTGTAAATAAAAAAAATGGATTTTACGGTAAGTCAAAAATCCCATTTCCTCTTTCATTCATTGACGGGCACAGCTCCTGATTCTTCATAACCATATTCATAACCATTGGGGTTTACTTCCCCCTACAGGCAGAAAAGAATTCTGGACAGACTTTTTTTCCACCTAGTGTCCTACTCCTGTAGAAGGCAGTATAATCCAATGGTTAAGAAGATCAGGAGCTGTGTCAGCCAATGATCATCAGAGAAATGGATTTTACGGTAAGTCCAAAATCCCATTTTCTCTGATGTACATTGACGGACACAACACCCACCCCTCTGGAGTTGGCTTTCTTCTGACACTGCTTGATACAAAACTGAAACGGAGTGCCTATAGCTGGAGTGTGGGTGTATACCCCCTGGAACTGCCCATAGGCGTAGTGAAGCTTTTTCCTGCCTAGTGTCCTACTCCTGTAGGAGGCAGTATAACACAATGGTTACCAAGATTAGGAGCTGTGTCCATCACTGAACGAAAGAGAAATTTACATTTACCTACAATTTCCCATTTTCCCTATGTATGGCAACTTTTGGGACACCCTGTATAATAGAAAATATACAATAGTCCAATACCAAAATCTATGTAACAGACAATTAAATACAGTGGGAGTGTTTTAGCTGTATTCTGCACTTTTCGGCTACACTTATTGTTTTAACAGTGGGGCCACTCACTTCACTATAAAAGTCAATGGAAATAATAAAAACTGTACATCACCAAATGAGATGGGCGGCAAAGGCAAACGTTTGTTACATTTTACATAATTGCATAAAATTAGCAGTACCATTTCACTGTTACTGAGCTGCAGGTATCAAAACTTTTTGAAAGTACAGTATTCTATTTTAAGCAAATTATTTAATCAGATTTCAGCTAATATGTCTTTAGTGGTGGTAAAAAAAAAAAAAAAGAAAATTTCTTATTGGTTGGTACGTGCCACACATTCCTTTTATAGGATCATAAAGCCCTATTTGGCAAGCATGATTGATTTTCAAAATTGTATATATATATATATATATATATATATATATATATATAATATATATATATATATATATATATATATATTTTTTTTTTTATTTATTTTTTTTTAACATATATCTGTAAATTATTTTTTATTTGATTTTTTAAGTATTCTTTTATAAATCAAATATATATATATATATATATATATATATATAATTCTGAAAATCAATCATGCTTATCAAATAATATACACATATATATATATATATATATATATATATATATATATATATATATATATACATACACACACTGGTTGGCCAACATAGGTGTTAGTAAGGGGAGGGGAAATTTTTAAGGCTAGTTAGGTTGAAGTCAGAATGAACTCCTTGTTTGGTCTACGGCAGGGGTGGGCAACCTCCAGCACTCTAGCTGTTGTGGAAATACAAGTCCCATTAATCATTGCAAGACTCTGACAGGCACAGGCATGACACCTAGAGGTTAAAGCATGATGGGATTTGCAGTTTCACCATAGCTGGAGTGTCAAGGTTGCCTAACTCTGGTCTAGGGGTTGTGTGTGTGTTAGGGGAAGGGGGTTAGTGCAATATAGCTAGGGATGCACCAACATATTATCCACCCAAAAATAACTTCCCGAAAATAGGGTTGTCTGCGTTTTACCCATAGAAAAAAAAAAGTGCCAATAATGGCATGCTGTGTCCTATTTACTCAAATGCAAAATCACCCCTATTGACTTCAATGCAAAATGGCGTTCCCACTAACTTCAATGCAATATCGCTTCCTAATGACGTCAATGCAAATTTGCGTCCCATTGACGTCAATGCAAATTCGCGTCCCACTGACTTCAATGCAAAATTGCATCCCATTGATTTCCATGCAAAATCGTGTTAAATTGACTTCAATGCAAAATCGCGTCCCATTGACAAACGCAAAATCGCGTTCCATTGACAAACGCAAAATCGCGTCCCATTGACAAACGCAAAATCGCGTCCCATTGACTTCAATGCAAAATCGCGTCCCATTGACGTCAATGCAAAATCGCGTCCCATTGACTTCAATGCAAAACCGCGTCCCATTGACTTCAATGCAAAATCGCGTCCCATTGACTTCAACGCAAAATCTCGTCCCATTGACGTCAATGCAAAATCGTGTCCCATTGACTTCAAAGCAAAAACACCAGCCACAATTTAAAACATAAAAAAAAATCGGTTTTGGTTTTCGGCCAAGTGCATTCTGAATTTTCACTTTCGGTCCAGAATTTTTATCTCGGTGCACCGCTATCTGGAGCTCGCCTTTAATAAAGGATGATAAAGTGACCAGCCGAATATACAGTACATGCTGCAGGGGTGTCATCCTGATTCTTTATTACTTGGTGCACCACGGACCTGAAACAACGCTTGCATTTCAGGTGTCCCAGCACTACGGAGTGCATGCTTGTCCTAGCTTACTAACTAACCTGGAGGTGAGGGAAGGATCAGGATGGCAACCCCACACCAAACAAGTCAGAAATGGCCAATCTCATATTTTCTCTTTAAAGTTAAATAAAAAAAAAAAAATGCCCGAGCCCTAATGTGCCATCGTGTCTCATGAAAGCGATGATGCTACTTTAAACACAGACATGCCATTACAAAGCGCACAGGAAGTCTGCAGCCAGCTTGCTTCATTTGCTTAAATGAACTGGTAATTAAAGCACAGATGAGGTCTTGCAGTCATTAAATAGCTAATCAAAAAGGAATGACAAAGTACTCGTAGACTATTTTTAGCTTGTTTTTCTTACAACCACACAAAATGGAACATTTAGGAGGAAAAAAAAAAAAAAGAAGACAACAACATGGATCATAGCAGCAACTAGAAAGAATTACAATCACATCCTTGTGGATATTTGGCAGTGTCACATGCTTGCCAGACAGGAAGAGTTCATTATTAGCTCAGGGTTTAACTCTATATTTGTCCTAGAGCCACATCTGCTGGGCTGGAAAGGCTAAAGTAAATGAACACGTCACCTGAAGTACTTAGTATAGTGGTTATAGATCATAGTGTCCCAAAAAAAAAAAAAAAAAAAAAAAAACACATAGGAAACTACAATACAGAATGCATTTATTCTAATCCATAATTTAATTAAGATTAAGTGTATGTTACCCCAGCATTTCATATTCCTGATATGTGTCTGTTGTATCATGTACTTGTGTTAAAAAAGTATCCTGTTCTCTTTATATGGTTTCCTTTGTGTGAAATAACTGGTATTCCTGCCGGTCCCCCCCTCCAATTTCAAACTGACCACGCTAGGCATGAGAGCACATCCATCCCAGCGTGGTCAGTTTTCAGAACAGCCTGTCTGACCTCCAATGGAATGACTTGTACTGACACCTCCCATCTGTCCAAGCCCCTTGTGCAGCTGAGAACAGAGGCCATGTGATCAACTGTATGAAAAAAAAAAAAAAGTATTTAGAATATATGGGGTACGTTTTTTTTTGGGAGAGGGTGACAAAATCAGCCCTATAAAGGACAGATTTCTGTCCGGTACCACATCCTAAAAAGCTATGTGTACAAAAATTGGTTCTAACAAACTAGAGGACTTTAATGGTACCTTAAAAGCACATATAGTGCGATTTTATTGTGCAAGAAAAGTATTCATTAAAACCATAGACGAGAGATTTTTAACATACATTAAATATATATAATATATATATATATATATATATATATATATATATATATATATATATATATATATAGAGAGAGAGAGAGAGAGAGAGCTCTATATAAGAACACTATATCCCCCATATATCCATCCACCCTGCTGCAGTTGGGTGGTGGATTGTCTTGCCATAAAGTGCATTCACAACTGCAGCAGGGTGGACGCATAAGTGTGACTATTGGGGTATTATAGTGTTCTTATACTAATATATATATTTCTAATGTCTGTTAAAAATCTCTTATCTGTATGGTTTTAATTAATATTTTTCTTGCACAAAAAAAAAAAAAAAAAAATCGCACTATATGTGCTTTTAAGGTACCTTTGAAGTCCTCTATCTAGTTTGTTAGAAACAATTTTTGTATATTTAGAATATATATAATGAAGCTGGCCACTCAGTAATATCTATTGTATCAACTCTTTATTGTGTACATGGAAGGATATAGCAGTAAAATGCTAACGCGTTTCAGCATTTCCACTATAAGTCTTCTGATGAAATGCGTTAGTGGTTACGGTTGTATCCTGCCATGTAGCCAATAAAGAATTGATGCAATAGATGTTACCAAGTAGCCGGCTTTATTATATTAGAGGATTATTGCTACATTCCAAAGGCATTTGGGACAGAGCACTGGTGCCCAGTCTTCCAGGTAATTTGTGGTAGAGCATATTTTCCTTGTTGGACTTAGAGAAGAAGAAAAAAAGAAAAAAAATTTTTTATATATATATATATATATATATATATATATATATATATATATATATATATCTCCACACACACATACATACACACACACACACACACACACACACACACACATATATATATATATATATATATATACACATACATACACATATACATATACACATTAGAGATGCAATGAAATTTTTGTAGCCAAAACATACGAGCCGAAAAGGTTTTCATTATTTTGTCGATAAAGAAAAAGGTCCCAATAATGGCCCTAAAAAAACGCATGCGATTTTGCCGCAATTTTACTGTTTAATAATGTGTTTTTCATAGGTCATGTAACTCAAAAACATAAAAAAAAAAAAACTCCCAGCTCAACTCACCAACCAGTCTGTTTACTTACTGCAAGCAGACTGGTTGGTGAGTTGAGCTGGGAATTTTTCTGGTTTTGTTTTGCATGCGTTGCCTTTCCATGTGCTCCTTGCGGTGAAGGCCAGTTATAGGTGGGGGCAGGGGCCATTTTGTTTGACTCAAAAACGTAACACATGTATGTTATTGATGCATTCTTGCTACATTTTCAATGCATTTAAATGGGGGGGGGGGGGGCGGTGGGCAAGCAAGATTTTTAACACCACAATAAAAGCAAAACAGACCAATGTGACGACATACAGAATTCAAAAGGATGCATTTTTCTTGAGCTTTTCTTGTGCTAAAGGTGCCGATAATGGCCCACAATAAATTCATATTTATTTATATTCATGATATAAATTAAAAAGCCGAATAGAATACAATTAAATATAAAAATATATTTAAAAGAAAAAAAAATAATTTTTGGTTTTTGGCACAGTGCATCCTGCATTTATAGTACCAAAATTTCCATTTGGTGCACTATATATATATATATATATATATATATATATACACACACATACACACACACACACACACACACGATTTGCTTTTATATTTGACACTAATGGCACTTTTCCACTGCAAGTACCGGCTCGGCTCTACTCGGCCCGGTTTGCTTTTCCACTGCTGATACCGCATGGTACGGTGTTGGAACGGTTCGGTACGGTACGGTATGGTTTGCTTTTCCACTAAAGTAGTACTAAAGTTAAGTGGGTGGGATAACAACGGGGTGGGTGGGATTCTCTGACCAATTAGTGGCTAGTAGTGACTGCATGCAAAGGATTGTGGGATATGGTACCGGGTATGGTACCTCTTGGAACCACAATCGAGTAGGTACTGTTTTTGAGAGCCGTACCGTTCGGTTCCATGCAGTGGAAAAGCGCCGCCGTACCGTACCGAACCGTTCCTACACCGTACCATGCGGTACCAGCAGTGGAAAAGCACAAAAGCGAGCCGAACCGTTCGGTTCCATGCAGTGGAAAAGCGCCATAAATGGGTTGTTTTACAAGCTGAGGGTTTACATATTCTTTAGTTTACTGTCATTATACAATAACATTTGAGCATTTGCTCCCAAAAAATTGAAAAACAAAAACAAAAAAATATATATATATATGTATCCGTTGCTGTGGGCAAAAGAACCACATTGTATTGAGCTACTACAAAGAACAGACTGATTTCATACAAGAGACCTTACAACAGATCAAATTAAGTTTTATTTCCTATTGCAAGTCAGCACTGGAAACTGCTGCTGCAAGATGATAATTGTTTATACGAAATGATCTAATAGCATATTACCTTTATAGGTATTACTTCATCTGTGGCTTACTAGGTGGTGGCTTGAAGAACTGAACTGGATGTTGTGCCAAAAAAAAAAAAAAAAAAACCAGGAAGAGGGCAGAAGACTAGTAACTAGCATTTCCTATGATCTTTCCCCATTTCCGCTCTTTCAGATGGGCTAGAAAAAGGGGCAGCTGAGCTGTGGTTTTACCACTACCCCAGCCACCCACCCGAATTAGAAAAATACAGTCGGATGGGGCTGTGTACATGTGATGGCCGCGATGCCATGACAGGCATTTTAAATACAGGTTGCAGTGCAGAATTGACTGTCAGTCCCGCCTGTCAACTCTCCAATTGAGTTCAATGGGTCTGCACTGCAACTGCGTGCATAGTACAGCAACCGCGTGCATAGTACAGCAACCGCGTGCATAGTACAGCAATAGAGGTTAAAATAGGGCAGTGAGAAGGAGATATAATGCCTCCTCACTGCCTGGCAAATGCTCACCCAAAGTAAATCCCTATTTGGAGGGCACTGTGAAACCCTGCAGGCTCTGCTCGTGCAGTGTAATCACTGCACAGGCAGAAAGAGGGATGTGCGCCGTCTGCTAACATCTTACATCACGAAGGACAGGTCACACCTGGCAGGAATCTGCTGCTGATTTCTACATGGAAAACTCTTGCATTTCCTCGGTTAATTATGAGCAGAAACTTCAGAAAAAGAGACCAATGCAGGCGTCGCAGACCTGAAACAGGTAATTCTGCTTAGCGCACGCCACTTCTGACAATTTGCCTGCGCCATTTTTTTTATAAAGGATTATCCATTGCATGTATATTGATAACCCTACACAAGTACTAAATAAATGCAAAGATAAATGCAGAGTAATCAAGCTAACAAGGACTAGCGATTACCACATTTTTTTTTTGGGAGGACATTCGCATGGCCTGTTTAAAGCCCCGTACACACGCAACGATTATCAGCTGACTGATCGTCCGTCTTTTGTCCAGAGGTATTTTGTTGGTTGGAATGTGCCTAGACTGCACACGAATTTTCTCGCCCAACAAAAATCTGCTTCAGAAGTGATGTCACGTGTTGAATTGCTTTCTTTGTGTTCTTTCTTCTCTGAGCATGCCCAGTCTTGCTCATAAGATTTTTCCCTGTCAGAATCTGTACTGACTGCACGAAAATCGGCCGTGTTTTGACGGCGGACAAAAATTTTATAGCCTGCACACCAGATTTCTTTCGGCTGAAAAGTCGGAGTCGGTTGTCGGAAGCATCATACTAACAAGCCGAAAATCAGCAGATCGGACGTTGGACGAAAATTCCCTGCCAATTTTCGACGCGTGTGTACGGGGCTTTAGGCTTGTACATTTTTTTTCCCCAACACCCAAGAAAAAATGTCTTTTAGCTTCCAATACTGACTATTTTATTTCTTTTAATGTAAGGACATGGAAGCAAAGATATTTAGCCACCCCTTTCCTTCATCAGGCCATGATAAACCATCTTTAAATTCAAATTCAGCTGCTAAATGCCAACATGGAACATCTGACCATTCTCTGTGATATCCATCTAGACCAGGGGTCCTCAAACTACGGCCCTCCAGCTGTTGTGGAACTACACATCCCATGAGGCATTGTAAAACTCTGATATTCACAGACATGACTAGGCATGATGGGAATTGTAGTTGTAGGGCCGTAGTTTGAAGACCCCTGATCTAGACACAAACCTACAGAGAGTTTTAAATGCCTGTTTCCAGGTTGTAATATGCATTCTAATATCTCCAAGGATACTACGACTCCTAATATCATTACACATGTAGTGGCAGTAATATTTCCAAGGAAACGACTACTCCTAATATTGTGCATGTAGTGGCAGTAAGTAAGGGCAGTAGAGGCAGTAAAAGTAAGGGCGGCAATGGTGATGACCAAACATTACATAGTTTGACATATTTAAATTTTTTTTTTCTTGCATACATAATACCGCACCTTATAATATCTATTACTGCCCTTTAGATACACATGTAAATGTAATAAAAGTATTGCAAAAAATCATGTACATGCTTGTCAATGTTTTAGGTCGCATTCACACAAGGCAATTTGCTTTGTGCCCCGTGTAGGGCTGTCTTTTACCAGCACAGAGATGCACAGGTGTTCTCTTAGGACATGCGGCTGCACAGGCGCAGCCCCTTGTCCCAATATGGCATGCGGGCACAAATGCCCAAATGCACACAGGGGGAGTTCGGGGACCCGCACCCTGCATGTCATACTGGGACACAGGGGCTGTGTCTGTGCAGCAGCGTTTTCAAATAGAAAACAACGGGAATGCAAAAAACATGAAACATGCATTTGAAAATGCATCAAAAAACATACAAACTGGATGCATGTGAAATATTTAAACGTGAATGAACTTTCGGAAATATGTTCTGCTCCTAAAGCTCATTTGACCTTATGCATGAACACTGTATATTCCCATTTCACAGAGAAAATTAGACATCACCATCACCTTGATAAAATAATTTGTGGCTATGGGAACAGTAAGAAAATAAATAACACTCTACTCTGCCACCGACTTCTAAAGAGGATAAAGAACCCCGAATTACAATCTCTAGATGGACTGTTGAGGTGCACCACATCCCATTAGAATGCACAAAGAACCCCAAATTACAATTCCCAGATGGACTTTGGAGGTGCACCTCAAAAGTCCAGTTAGGGATTATTATTTTTTTTTGTGCATTCTAATGGGATGTTGTGCACCTCAAAGGTCCAGCTAGAGATTTGGGGTTCGTTGTGCATTCTAATGCACCTCAAAAGTCCACCTAGGGATTGCATTTTTTTTTTTTTGTGCAGGGATTGTAATTTGGGGTTCTTTGTGCAATCTAATGCACCTGAAAAGTCTATCTAGGGATTGTAATTTGGGGTTCTTTGTGCATTCTAATGCACCTGAAAAGTCTATCTAGGGATTGTAATTTGGGGTTCTTTGTGCATTCTAAAGCACGTAAAAAGTCCATTTAGGGATTGTAATTTGGGGTTCTTTGTGCATTCTAAAGCACGTAAAAAGTCCTTCTAGGGATTGTAATTTGGGGTTCTTTTGCAATCTAATGCACCTGAAAAGTCTATCTAGTTATTGTAATTTGGGGTTCTTTGTGCAATCTAATGCACCTGAAAAGTCTATCCAGGGATTGTAATTTGGGGTTCTTTGTGCATTAAAATGCACCTGAAAAGTCCTTCTAGGGATTGTAATTTGGTTTTTTTTGTGCATTCTAATGCACCTGAAAAGTCCTTCTAGGGATTGTAATTTGGGGTTCTTTGTGCATTCTAATGCACCTGAAAAGTCATTCTAGGGATTGTAATTTGGGGTTCTTTGTGCAATCTAATGCACCTGAAAAGTCTATCCAGGGATTGTAATTTGGGGTTCTTTGTGCATTAAAATGCACCTGAAAAGTCCTTCTAGGGATTGTAATTTGGTTTTTTTTGTGCATTCTAATGCACCTGAAAAGTCCTTCTAGGGATTGTAATTTGGGGTTCTTTGTGCATTCTAAATGGAATATGGTGCCCCCATGTGACGATAAAAAAACTTAAGATCATTAGAGAGAGTCATTATCTATTTCTACATGTAACAAAGTTAATCAAATTTATATACACTGCTTCTATAGTAAATACCATAGAAATCTGGCAATTAAGAATTATTGTGCAAGACTGAATTTTAGATCAATGAAATTCATTTAGAGCTTATCATTGGGTTTTTGAAGTATGGCTAGTCCATCATATATCATCAGTAGCCTAAGAGGATGAAGGATTCATTTTAAGGTAAAGTTTTCTTGTCACACATGATGTAAATTTTCGGTGGATTTTATTGGCAAGATGTTAGTGGATGAGTCAGTCTCATATCCATGGATCATGTCGTTGCCATCTGGATGTTATCTTCTCTCTCACGGACAGCAAATCACAGGAGCTGCCTGCCGACCATGTGGCAGGAACCTAATTAATTTTTTACATGAAAAAAATTCCTGGGAGAAAATTGGGGAAGAAATCACGCATTGATTTCTCCGTTACCTGGAGGCATATTGATCTGGCTCCACCGGTGGAATGTTTCCTGTAATTAAATGTTTTCATGAAATGTCTTCAAACAGAAGCCACAGCGGGTCTTTGGCTTGTAGTAATAATATATATATATATATATATATTAAATGATGAAAAAAAAAAAAAAAAACAAAGAAAAGAAGATCCAGTTAGAATGGGTCTACGCGTCTTTTCTCATTTTGCCTGAAGCTTCCAGAGTAGGTACAAAGTTTTATTTAAAGCCGTTGTATCCATGTAGGTTCATAACTTGTGTGTGATGAACCTTTTCGATTCACATCTTCTCTTTGAGATAAGTAATTCCTAACTGCGCTTCAGATAATTGGCTCCACTGAATTCTTCACAACCAAATGTGGAACATCAACATTTACCTGCCATGAAAAAGAAAAAATAAGTCAGGAGCAGAATGACAAAATTGTGTAAATCATACGTTTGTTAGTGTACAGCAAGCTTCAACAACAAAATAAACATGCAAGACTAGATCTAAGGACGACTACGGGATGCAAGAAAGAAAATAGCTTTAATTCCCTATCAACACAGTCAATGTTGATGGGGGATTCTCTCCAGTGGCGCTTTTGTGTTCTCCCAGCAGTGATTATTGCTAGTGGCTGCAATAATCGCGTGTAAAATCAGACAGGCTAGTTGTACCAAAGTTGAGCGATCATCAGGAACCGGCCGAGATTCGAATCGTCTATAGCCGACTTAAAATAATTGTAAAGGCAGAAGGTATTTTATCTTCATGCATTCTATGTATGAAGATAAAAAGCCCTCTGTGTGCAGCAGCCCCCCTAATACTTACCTGAGCCCCATCTCGATCCAGCAATGTTGCAGGAGTGTCTCGGCTGCCCATGACTCCCCTCCTTATTGGCTGAGACAGCAGCGTGGCACCATTGGCTCCCGCTGCTGTCAAAGTCAGCCAATGATGAAAGAAAGGGGGCGGACGGGCAGGGCCGGAGCTCCGTGTCTGAAAAGACACAGGGAGCTGCAGGTCGGTTTGGTGTCCCCACAGCTAGCTGCTTGCTGTTGGGGCACTCAACAGGAGGGAGGGGCTAGGAGCACAGAAGAGGGACCCGAGAAGAGGAGGATCCAGGCTGCTCTGTGCAAAACTATTTCATAGTGCAGGTAAGCCAGAGACTTTACAATTACTTTAACCACTTTGCCGCTGCGCACTAGAGCTCTACTGCGGCAAAGTGGTTTGTTATCGTCTGGCGACGTAGACCTACGTCGCCAGACCGCCGGAGGCTCGCTCCCACTGTATTCAGTCACAGCAGGAGTCGGGCCAGCGATCGTCAGGGAATCGAGTGTGGAGATTCGCCCGCTTGTGTAAACAAAGCGGGCGGATCTCCTAAGTGACAGGCAGGGTCAGATTGCAGGGTTCAGCATAGCTGAACCTGCGATCTGTCCTTGTGTCACATAGTCACCTCCCCCCACACGTCAGCAAGCACCAGGCATACATTAACCCCTCCCTCTCCAATAAAATTAACCCCTTCCCTGCCTGTGTAATTTTTACAGTAACAGTGCATATTTATAGCACTGATTACTGTAGAAATGTCACTGGTAACCCCAAAAGTGTCAAAAATGTCAGTCAAGGGTCCGATCTGTCCGCCGCAATGTCGCAGTCCCGCAAAAGAAAAATCGCAGATCGCCGCCATTACTCGTTAAAAAAAAAAACACCAAAAACGACAGAAATCTTTCCCTTAGTAAACGCAATAACTTTTGCGCAAACCAATCAAGATACGCTTATTGCAATTTTTTTCTACCAAAAATATGTAGCAGAAAACAAATTGGCCTAAAATGATAAAAAATTTAGATTTTTACATTTTTTTTGGGGGGGGGGGGGGGGGGAATTTCATATAAAAAAATGTGAAAAATATTGTTATTTTTTCAAAATTGTCGCTCTTTTTTTGTTTATAGGGCAAAAAGTAAAAATCTCACAGGTGATCAAATACCACCAAAAGAAAGCTCTATTTGTGGGAAAAAAAGTAAATTTCGTTTGGGTACGGCATTGCATGACCGCGCAATTGTCAGTTAAAGTCGCATAGTGCCGAATCGCAAAAAGTGACCCAGATGTAAGACAGCAAAATCCTCCGGTGGTAAAGTGGTTAAGCTCAGGGCTGGGTTCACACTGGATTGTGGAGCAGCTTGCGGCAGGGGGTCCGGTGCGTCCTGTTCACCGTTTCAGGCCCGAATTTGGTCTGAATTTGGACCTGAAACGGACCAAAAGACGCACACAAATTTCCAGAAAACCGCTCCGCAGCTGTCCCGGAGCTGCATGAACCGGCTCCATTGAGAGCCAGTCACACTCTCCTGACATGCAAACTGGATGCGGGCAAACCAGTGTGAATCCAGCCTAAAACAATACATATGGAAATTCCTCTCCTCACACACATCCCTGGAGAAGGGCATCTCCCTTTTCTACAATTCTCTGCACAACAAAACTTTACTACAAAAAATCCCCTCCTAACAAAAATGGGAAAAAGACCTGGATGAATTCTACTCCCTAAATCAGTGGCAAGCGGCCTTCTAGTCGGTGCATAAATTCTCAAAACGTAGTAATCACTGGGAAATGACGCTTAAAATCAAGCACAGGTGGTTCTTCACATCCTACAGGATAGCCAAATTCTGCCACCAGTCAGATCCTCCAATTGCAGGCATAACTGTGGACACGTAGGCAGCTTATTACCTTACGACCTCGTGGACCCTCTTTTGTACCAGGGGAGTCCAGGGGTCCGGGAACCAGCAAAGACACCCTTCCACCCCACATATGGGTGAGGGGGCACCTTTATGCTTTTGTCTACAGATCTGGAGAAGCCCGCTCTTGACTTCCCAGACCTAGTTCACTTGGATCCTCCAGAGGAGGCCCCAAAGGACTCCGATCCCTTGTCGGTCGACCCTGAGGGACGAGAAAACTTCTTGTGAGCCACAAAAGGAGGGCCCAGGTCTATGACGAGGGTCCTTGACCTTAGTAGCCTGGGGAAGAAAGGTACTCCTCCCCCCTGTGAGACCTTTACGGATGTCATCCAGGATAGCACCAAGCAGGAAATCTCCTTGAAAGGGAAGATCAGCCAAGGCCTTTTTAGAAGTCTGGTCTGCAGACCACCATTTGAGCCAAAAGACACGCCGAAGGACCACTGTCGAAACAGAGAGCCGAGCCACTAGGGGAGCCGCTTACAACGAGGCATCACAGATAAACTGCAGCTCCTGGACCAGCTGGTCTGCCAGCTCAGCAAATGCAGGGGGGAGCTACTCCCCCTCCAGGTCACGGTGCAAAAGCCTAGCCCATTCGACCAGAGTCTGTGACACCAGGGCAATGGTGAATATCAGCCTCAGTGCCGAACCAGCCAGGGTGTACATAGTGCGGGCCATAGCCTCCGCCTTCCTGTCAGCTGGGTCCTTAAAGGCCGGGGACTCTTCAACCGGAATCATGGTTGCCTTATTTAATCTGGAAACTGGAGGGTCCACCACCGGTGGAACAGTCCACTTTTTAAGAAGGGACTCCTCATAGGGGTATAGCCTAGCAAATCGCTTAGGGACGTCCCCACTCTTTAGTGACACTTATGTCAAAATAGGAGGGGAAAGGGAACAAAGGGAACCCGTGTCCTCCATCTTTAGGATCTCACGCACAGCTACAATCAGTACGTCCACCAGCGCCTTTTCATACACGGTTGCAGAAGAGGAGTAATCCACCTCACTATCTAAAGATTCAGGGCACGTGGTCGCAGACCCTGCAGGGTGACCCATGTCTGCGGCGGCCGAATCAGATTCAGGATATGATGAGAAATGAGGCAGGGGACTGCGGGGGCGCTTTTTGCCAGCCCTTTGCCAAAAAGCCACCTCCACCCAGGACACAGTGCATCGATGGATGGATGGGATCCGGAGGGCCTCAGAGAGGGGATCAGGTGAGGAAATGTGCTAAAAGACAACATGAGTCACCAGGGGGACCCCTCAAAAAAAGTGTAAAACACTGCTAAGGGACAACCCCCACTGATCTGGCAGCCCACCTGGTTGCCAGTCACAAAGCATCAATCGATCTTTAGCAGAGAGGGAGAGGACTCCACCAGACTCACCACCCCGCAGAAACTAGGGACAGCAGCCACCAGGAGAATTTGCATTAAGTGAAGGGGGGGGGTGGGATGGTGGGAGAGATTAGGGGGGTGCCTGACAGGAAGGAGGGGAACCCGGGGGTCCGACCGTCCCATGGAGGGGCCCACGTCCATTCCAAAACCCTCCAAGGGGAGGGGGGGGGTACAGCTCCCAGGAACTAGGCGGGCACCGCTTCAGACAGAACTCCTCCCCATCAAAATGGGGGGACTGTCGGCCAGGAGGAATGTTGCGATTCGGACCAAAACACGGTAGTATGCGACCAGACTGGGGTGACCACTGGATCTAAATTATCCAGCCCGTCGCCCGGTCTGGCAGTTGATACAGCAAAAAAACAGCAGAAAAAAAAGAAAAAGAAAATATTTGCCAGGACCAGAGATCCCAGCAAGGGACTAGGTCCTTACTCCTGACTAGGCAGAAAAAAACTGTACATATAGCAGAGAGAGGGATTATACACCCTGGGACTGCCCATAAGTGTAGCCAGACTTTTTTTCTGCCTAGTGTCCTGTCTCCTATAGGGTGCAGTATAACTCAATGGTTAATAAGATCAGGAGCTGTGTCTGTCAAGGAACAAAAACTGAATTTTTGAAAAATCTTACCGTAAAATTCCTTTCTCTGAGTCCTCCGACAGTCACCGCCCACACATACAGTCTTCACTAATGGGGTATTGCTTCCTCTCCACAGGAGTATCTAGGCATAAGACTTATTAAGAACAATTCATCTACATAGTCACACCCATGGGGGCTGTCCCACTGGTCCAATACCCCCCTGCAATAGCCATCCCAACTCAGTTTGGTCGCAAGCAGTTAAGTGTAGAAAAACCCCAAAAGAGGGGCGGGGCGGCGACTGTCGGAGGACTCAGAGAAAGGAATTTTACGGTAAGATTTTACAAAAATTCTGTTTTCTCTTATGTCCTCCGACAGTCGCCGCCCACTCATACAGTCTTCACTAATGGGGATGTCCCAAAGCAGTGTAGACATGAGGGGTGGGCAACGCAACCGTCAGAAAGGCAACGCAGTACCCACATCAGAGAAAGGAACCTTACCATAACAGCAAGGGAACCTTCTGGGCAACAAAAAGCTCAACAGGAGCAACAACCCAGGAAAGCAAAAAACCAAGGGGTAAACAACCCCAACAGCCAGAGACCCACACAAAACCAGGGTCCCCTATGGTACTGCCGCACAGAGAACTTTGCGGCCAAAGGAGGCATCAGCTGACGCCAGAACATCAATCTTGTAGAATTTGGAAAAGGTGTGCACTGAAGACCAAGTTGCAGCCTTGCACACCTGGACCACCGAGGCCTGATGCCGGAAGGCCCAGGACGCACTCACCGATCTGGTAGAGTGCGCCTTGACAGGGAAGGGTGGTACCCGTTCCTTCAACGAATAGGCCTGAACAATTGTCTGTCTGATCCATTTTGCAGTGGTCGCCGCAGACGCAGCCATACCCTTCCGAGGTCCCTCAGGAAGGACAAAGAGAATCTGATTTCCGAAAGGATTCGGTCGATGACAGGTAAACCCTGATCGCCCTGACAACATCCAAGGAATGCAGAGCAACATCCTTAGGATGCTTAGGATTCGCACAGAGCGAAGGTAAAACAATGTCCTCATTGAGGTGAAAATCCGAAACCACCTTCGGAAGAAAGGACGGATTAGGTCGCAAGACCACCTTCTCCCTATGAACCACCAGGTAAGGGGAGCGACAAGACAACGCCGCCAACTCCGACACCCTGCGAGCAGAAGTGATCGCCACCTGAAAGGCAACCTTCTTAGACAGTAGAGGTAACAAAATTTCCCTGATGTTTTCAAACGGGGACCGTTTTAACACGGACAGAACCAAGTTCAAGTCCCATGGAGGCAAGGGCTCCCCTTCTAGGAGGGGCCAAGTGACACACACCTTGAATAAAGGTGCGAATCAAGGAATGAGACGCCACAGGGCGCTGGAAAAGAACAGCCAGAGCAGATACCTGGCCCTTAATCGTGGCCAACGCAAGGCGCTGGTCCACACCAGACTGGAGGAATGCCAACACTCTCGCCACAGAGTATGAACGAGGAGAGAAGCCCCTGGACTCACACCAGGCAAAATAAGCTTTCCATGTACGGTAATAAATCTTACCAGACGAGGCTTTTCTAGCCTTGATTAAAGTAGGAATGACCTCTGAGGAGAGACCCCTGTCTCTCAGGACCTGGCTTTCAACAGCCATGCCGTTAAAGCCAGCGACTGTAAAGCAGGATGGAAGATCGGTCCTTGAGACAGTAGATCTTCTCGCATTGGCAGCCGCCACGGAGGCTCGACGGCCAGGTGAACAATGTCCGCGTACCACGACCAGCGTGGCCAGTCCGGCGCCACCAGAATCACCACTGTTGGTTCCGAGGCCAACCTGCGAAGGAACCTGGACAACAACTGAATCGGAGGAAAGGCATACATCAGACGATATTGATGCCAAGGCTCCACTAGCGCATCCGCGCCGTCTGCCAGAGGATCGCTCGTCCTTGCCACGAACCTTTCCACCTTGTGGTTTAGCCGAGATGCGAACAGATCCACATCCGGGGATCCCCATCTCGCGTACAACATTTGAAACACCTCCGGGTGCAGGGACCATTCCCCCTGGTCCAGGGTCAGGCGGCTCAGATAATCGGCCTGCCAGTTCTCTACACCCGGAATATGAACTGCCGATATCGCCGGGACATGAGTCTCGGCCCAAGACAGAATACTGGTCACTTCCTGGGCCGCCCGGGCACTCCTGGTGCCCCCTTGGTGGTTGATGTAAGCCACCACAGTGGCATTGTCCGTCTGCACCCGTACAGGACGGCCCTGAAGACGATCCGACCAGTGGAGCAGGCACAACCTGATCGCTCTCAATTCCAAAATGTTTATCGGAAGGGAGGATTCCTGCACCGACCAAGTGCCCTGGGCAGACAGGTTGCCCAGAACGCCACCCCAGCCCGACAGGCTGGCATCTGTGGTTATCACCGTCCACAGAATCGGTCGGAAGGAAGGATTTTCCGTTCGACACAGCCGGGGACTGAAGCCACCACAAGAGATCCATTCTGGTCTGGCGACTCAGAGACACTCTCAGGTCCAAGGACTGAGGTAGTCTGTCCCACCTGGCTAGGATCTCCGCTTGGAGAGATCATGTGTGAAACTGTGCAAATGGTATCGCCTCAAAGGCTGACACCATCGATCCCAGGGAAGGCATACAGGTCCTGAGTGACGAGGATTTCTTGTCCTGATGGACCTGACCTCGTCCTGTAGGGTCCGGAGCTTGTCCTCCGGTAAGAACACCTTTGCGCGAGCAGAGTCCAGAACCATCCCCAAATATGGGAGACGAACCGAAGGAGACAAGGTCGACTTCTGAACGTTGATGGTCCAACCAAACTCCTGGAGCGTCTGGACCGTAGTGGACAGATCACGCAGCAGGATCTGACTGGCACTCAACCTTAACAGGAGATCGTCCAGATAACCCAAGACCGCAATGCCCTGGGCCCGCAACAGGCCCAGAACAGGCGCCAACACTTTGGTAAAGACCCTTGGAGCCGAAGCGAGACCGAAAGGTAACGCCACAAACTGGTAATGATCCTCCACGATAGCGAATCGGAGGTACCTCTAATGACCCTCGAAAATGGGGATGTGCAGATACGCATCCTTCAGGTCGATAGAGGCCAGGAATTCTCCCGGATTCAGGGAGGCTACCACCGAGCGGAGCGATTCCATGCGGAATTTTCGAACGCGCACAAAGCGGTTCAGAGCTTTTAAGTCCAGAATCGGACGCACTTTGCCCTCCTTTCTGGGCACAGTGAACAGATTCGAATAAAACCCCCGAAACCTGTCCCAATGAGGCACCGGGACGATAACCCCCTGGGTGAGGAGATCCTGTACCGCTTGATGCAGGTCTTTTAACCGCCCTGGGGTCAAATGAAGATTTGAGGGAAAGAATCTGTCTGCCGGCCGTGAAAGAAATTCGATCTTGTACCCTGACTGAATGATTTCCTGAACCCACCTGTCCGTGATTTGGAGCAGCCAAGGTTGGAGGAAACCGCGCAAACGTCCCCCCACCCCTGAAACGGGTGAGGGCGCCCCTTCAGGCAGAGGATTTTTGTTTGCCGAACCAGGGCTTTTTCTGGCCACCTTGGCCCTTGAAGGGTTTTCCCTTGTTCTGCGCCTTGAAGGCACGAAAGGACCCCTGATTAGGTTTAAAGGAGGGGCCCCGCTTGCCGCGGAAAAACTTGCCCTTAGGATTCTGGGGCAGCAGAGTGCTCTTGCCCCCAGTGACTCCTTTAACCAATTCATCCAGAGAGTCTCCAAAAAGGCGAGACCCCGCATATGCAATATCAGCCACCGTCTTCCTGGATTTCTGGTCAGCCGACCAGTGTTTCAACCAGATCAAACGACGTTTAATCACTGCGACACTGGACAGGCGCGCAGCTAAAAGGGGCCTCATTTAAGGCCGCATTGCACAAATACATGACCCCTTGATAAATCTGGCCCACCATCTCCACGGTAGTGGGGAAGGGGGCAGAATCACGAGTGTGCGTCTGAGCACCTTGGTCCAATCCGCCACAGCCTGAGCTACCATAACAGAGGCAAAAATAGGTTTTAGCATGGAACCTGCCACCATGTAGGAATGTCGGGCAAGAGATTCCAGCCTCCTATCAGTAGGATCCCTAAATACCAGAGAGTCTTCAGTGGGAACCAGAGTAGCCTTGTTCAATCTGGCTACAGTGTGATCCACTTGAGGAGCCACACACCCGCGTGCAACCGTAGTAGACGCAAAAGGGTAAAGAAGTGGAAACTTTTTAGGCACCACAAAAGGTGTGTTTCAAATTGCGCCATAGCTCATTCACCATGTGATGAAACTCTGCGGGGCAAGGAAAAACCTGCGCCGTCTTGCAGGTCCTGTGTATACCAAAAGAGAACACAATGCCGGAGGATTGGGCTCATCCTCTAAATGTAGTGTTTCTTTGATGGCAAGAATCAGCGCATCCATAGCTGTGCGTTCCTCGGGCGTCCCGAGGGGGGAATCATCCACCCCTGCAACCTCCGCCTCCCCCTCAGAATCTTGCGGGTCCTGAGAAAAGCGAGACCCTGAAAGGGGCACGCTACCTACAGAAAGCATGTCACATTCAGAATCATAAGAAAAAGAAATCCTAGGCTTTTTTCTAGCAGCACGTTCAGTCATCAGCACATCCATTTTGGACACCAAAGTCGCCACTACAGCAGCCAAATTAGTCAAGGTAGAGGATTCAGAGGAACCTGAATCTCCCACCAAAGCTGGAGGGAATTTTCTGTCCTGGGATTCCATTGCAAAGAAAAAAGTTTTTTTTTATGGTACTGGCCCTTTAAGAGTGCCGCGGACCCCCGCAGCACACCGCTACAATGACTGTAACCACAGACCCCCCCGCAGGGACAAACTGAAGCCAGGAAGATTGCACAAAGTAGGAAAAGAAAGGACAGCAGAACAGAACCCCACAAGTGTGTTACCACCGCCTTCGGTCGCTCCTGAGAGAAAGGAGGAAGTGATGTCACCGCCGGAGGCTGAACTGAGGCTGTAGGCCAAGGAAAAATGGATGCCTATTGAAAGTAATAGGAGGCTTCGGTAAAATGGCCGCCGACATATGCTCGGAACGATTGTTTGCCACACACCAGATGGCGCCGCAAGGCGCCAAAATACACTACATATCATGCTGTATAAGCGTCCATAGTGAAGCCAGACATGCTGCCCACACCTAAAATGGCGGACCGTCATTTTTTTTAACCCCGCAGTGGCTGCCGCACATGTCTGTACCTCCAAGCACCCTAAAGTGACAGTAGGAGAGGGACCTCCAAAACCCCACACAGCGCTGGCTGTGAGAGAATAAACCCCCGCAGGGACCGGGACCAGGGAGCCCAAAACGCACAGACATAGGGGACACCACAGACACACAGGACTGCCGACTTCAGACAGAGGCCCCACACAGAGTGTACTTACCTGTACCTGATGGCGTGGGGTGCCTCATAAAAAAAATGGAAAACCACCCACCTTCAGATGGCAGGGGAGTGCCGTCAGCCAAAAAAACGCAGGACATTAGTAGTGCACGGACGAACCGTTGCTGTGTCCAGTGAGGTAGCCCCCTCACAGGCTGCATCCCTGAGGACAGGGATGGGTCGTTTGCAAGGCCAGGGCGAACACATAGCCTGCTAAACGCTCGATGGCAGGCTGAGATTCCACCTGACCCTCTGTCCTGGAGAATCAGGACGATCAGTCCGATTCCCAGCTCCGCAAACGCCGTCTTCATCCGACGATCCGACTAACTATCGCTGACAAAATAAACAGCTAGCAATGCAAAGTAAAAAATGAAATTTTCAGACCGTAAAAATCGTAAAAGAAAAGAAGGCTGAGACTGTAGCCCCAGCAAAGGGAAGTCTATCTACTCCTAAGCTAGGCAGAAGACAAACTGAGCTGGGATGGCTATTGCAGGGGGGTATTGGACCAGTGGGACAGCCCCCATGGGTGTGACTATGTAGATAAATTGTTCTTAACAAATCTTATGCCTAGATACTCCTGCGGAGAGGAAGCAATACCCCATTAGTGAAGACTGTATGAGTGGGCGGCGACTGTCGGAGGACGTAAGAGAAAAAGGATTTTTAATACAGAAATGTTGGCTTACTGAAAAGTATGTCCATGTACAGTATAGTATGCATTCAATACTTGGTCGGGGCTTCTTTTGTATGAATTACTACATCAATGCGGCATGGGGGAAATCAGCCTGTGGCAATGCTGAGGTGTTATGGAAGCCCAGGTTGCTTTGATAGCGGCCTTCAGCTCATCTGCATTGTTGGCTCTGGTGTCTCTCATCTTCCGCTTGACAATACCCCACAGATTCTCTATGGGGTTTGGTCAGGTGAGTTTGCTGGCCAATCAAGCACAGTGATACCACGATCATTAAACCAGGTATTGGTAAATTTGGCAGTGTGGGCAGGTGCCAAGACCTGCTGGAAAATAAAATCAGCCTCACCAAAAAGCTGGTCAGCAGAGGGAAACATTAAGTGCTCTAGAATTTCCTGGTAGAGGGCTGCACTGACTTTGGACTTGATAAAACACAGTGGACCAACACCAGCAGATGACATGGCTCCCCAAATCACTGACTGTAGAAACACTGGACCTCATGCAACTTGGATTCATGATCATATAAATATATCATTTTAAATACTGATCACCTGATCACTTGCCCAGAGTAGTAAAATGTTACTATGGCAACATTATATTGCTCTGGTCAAAGTGTTTAAAAAAAAACGAAAAAAAAGAAAAATCAGAAAAATATGATAAAAATTTTAATTATTTTTTTTGTACTGACACCAGTCACCCTGATCATCGCCACATCAGTTATGACAAAAAAAAAAAAAAAGAACTTCAAAAAACTCGCCCCTGACGACGTCAAGCCTATGACGAAACGCATTGGGCGGTTCCAGATGTGACGTCACCATGCCCCCAGAGCCGGCTTTTTAGTGAATGAATGCGGGGACGCCGCAGCTCCTGTTTTACCGCGTCTATCGATTTTACATACCTGACCATGTTTTAAACTATGTGAGTGCAACCTTTTTTTTAATAAATTGGATTTCTTCCCATGAAAGTGATACTACACCTTATGAGAGCGATATCTGGCAGTCTCCCTGTATTATATCAAGCGCTTAGTGGCCTCTCCATTGGTTTGGGTGGCTGCTTATTGGTGTGCTGTGCCTTTCACGGGGTGATCCTTCCTTGTCAAGAGATACGGAGTGCATCCGCATGCTGGGGACTTGTGGTTCCTTCTTCCTTGCACAAATTTTTATTTTTCCTTACTCATTTAAGGACTTACACATGAACTTAATATTGTTTTTTTTTTCACTGTCATGAACACTGCAATTTGAAATTTATTGTGGACAGCGCTACACATTTATGTTTTTTGAACATACTCAAATAGACACTTATCCTTCTTGTACACAAGAGTCACAAAGCATAGAACTGAATTCCATAGTTTAACATATCCTACTGGAATAATGAAAGTATGACTTTTTCTAAGGTTGTCGAGTGTCATAAAAAGTTTTGATTAAGAGAATCAAATTCAAACAGAAAATGTAAAAAAAAAAAAAATCATACTACAAATAATAAAACACATAAGGGCTCATTCAAGCTAGCGTTACTCTCTGAAGAGTGATCCAAAGAGCAATTGAGAAGCGGTGAGGAGGTGTCTCATCCCCATCTGCTTCAATCCCTTGAACCTCACACTAGTGCACTGCAACCGCATGCATTGCTATGAAATAATTTTGCTTGGGGTATGCCCCCCCCGGGTATGCCCCCCCCCCCCCCGTATGGCCAGTCTCCATCTTCGCCATGTGAAACTCTTTTTTTACACTGATTTACGAATATTGCCTGAAATAGTCAAACTTCTCATTATCAACTTTAGAATCATTTTTTGATTTGGGGATGTATAGTTTCCATGGAAATTTAAGAAAAAAAAAAAACGGATCGTTGCCCTACACCAACTACTTAAAACAAATACATTAAAAAAATAAAAAATACTAATTTGAAGCACAAGTGGGGGAAGCGGCTATTTTTAGCTGCATTGTGTTATTTCTAAAAAGAGAAACTGACACAAAAATGAAAATTAAGTGAAGGGCGACCTCACGTTTAACAAGACCATCTGCATATTTCTAACTTGGTATTAACATATTCAAGGGTTCATTCACACTAGCGGTTGAGAGAGGGGGGGGGGGGGGCAGTAAAACCCAATTGCTGAACCTCAGATTTACTGCCCACAACCCTCTTTAGCTGCACAGTCAATCAATATACGCTTCTTGGGAATTTTTCCCCCCCAAAAATATGTAGCAGAATACACATTGGTCTAAACTGATGAAGAATCTCATTTTCTTTACATTTTTTTTAAAGGATAGATTTTATAGCAGAAAGTTAATTTTTTTTTTTTTTCAAAAGTGCCGGTCTTTTTTGTTTACAATGCAAAAATAATAAAGGATATGAATTTTATTTGGGTACAGTGTCGCCCGACTGCGCAATTGTCAGTTAAAGTACTAGTTTCATATCGCAAAAAATGGCCTGGTCATGAAGGGGGGTAAATCTTCCGAAGCTGAAGTGGTTAAAGTAATTGTAAAGTCTCTCTTTTTTTTGTCTTTAAAAATAACACGTCATACTTACCTGCTCTGTGCAGTTGGTTTTGCATGGAGCAGCCCCAATCCTCTTCTCGGGTCCTTTGCTGGCTCTCCAGGCCCCTCCCTTCTGTCGAGTGCCCCCACAGCAAGCAGCTTTGCTATGGGGGCACCTGAGCCTAGTCACAGCTCTGTGTGGCCTTTCAGACACGGAGCTGTTGTTCAGCGCCCCCCCCTCTCTCTCCTGATTGGCTGACAGTAGCGGGAAAAAATGGCACCGCTGCTGTGTCTTACCCAATCAGCAGGGAGGGTCCTGGATGGCCGAGACACTTGTGCACAGCGGTGGACCGAGAGGGGGCTCAGGTAAGTATATAGGGGGCGGCACAGAAGGTTTTTTCATTCTATTACATAGAATGCATTTAGATACAAAAACCTTCTGCCGTTACAATCCCTTTAACAGAAACAGCTGTGAAGGAGGCTTAAAACTTGGTGAGGAACAGTCAAATTCTGCTACTAAAGCTGGCTTTACATTATACAATTTTCTTGTAAAATTTCCTTTGTATTTACCAAACCTATACAATATATGTGGTCAAACCTAAACACTTTTAATTTGTATGCAATCAGCCAGGCCCTTGCACTATAGAAATTAAAGTACATCCAAAGGAAATGAAACAATAATTGTATGGCCAGCCTAGGGTGGAGTTGTGGAAGACAGTTTCATGTCACAGGTCATACACCATGGTAAAAAAAAGGTATAAAATTGTATAATGTAGAGCCAGCTTTAGTAGCAGAGTTTGGCTGTTCCTCACCCAGTTTTAAGCCTCCTTCACAGCTGTTTGTAAATGTAAACAAAGCCGCCTGTCATTCTCCCCTGTGTAACAGCACAGATCATTCGGTCCTGCTATGTAGGACCGTTGATCTGTGCTGTTACACACACAGCCACATCCAATCACAGTAAGAATCACGCCCCTAGGGACACACTTAACCCCTCCCTCTGAAATAAAGTTAACCCCTTCACTGCCAGTGTCATTTTTACAGTAACAGTGCATATGTATAGCACTGATTACTGTAGTAATATCACTGGTAACCCCAAAAGTGTCAAAAATGTCAGTCAAGGGTCCGATATGTCTGCCGCAATGTCCCAGTCCCGCAGAAAAAAAAACTGCAGATCGCCATTACTCGTTAAAAAAAAAAAAACAAACAAAAATGCCAAAAATCTTTCCCTTAGTTAGTAAACGCAATAACTTTTGCGCAAACCAATCGAAATACGCTTTTTGCGATTTTTTTTACCAAACATATGTAATATAAAACAAATTGGCCTAAAATGTTAAAAAAATTTGATTTTTACATTTTTTTGGGGGGAATTTCATATAAAAAAATTTGAAAAATATTGTTATTTTTGCAAAATTAACGCTCTTTTTTTGTTTATAGGGCATGATCAAAAAAATCGCACAGGTGATCAAATACCACCAAAAGAAAGCTCTTGTTTGTGGGAAAAAAAGGACGTCAAATTCGTTTGGGTACGGCGTCGCACGACCGCGCAATTGTCCGTTAAAGTCACACAGTGTCGAATCGCAAAATAGGCCCTGGTCAGGAAGGGGGTAAAATCTTCCGGGGCTTAAGTGGTTAATGCTGAAAAATATAGGCAGATACTTATTCATCGTGCCATACCATCAGGGAGGCACGTGATTGGCCCCAAATTTATTCTGCAGCAGGACAATGCCCATAAACATACAGCCAATGTCATTAAGAACTATCTTGAGTTTAAGGAAGAACAAGGAGTCCTGGAAGTGATGGTTTGGCCCCCACAGAGCCCTGACTTCACCATCATAGAGTCTGTCTAGGATTACATGAATAGACAGAAGGATTTGAGGCATCCTACATCCACAGAAGATCTGTGGTTAGTTCTCCAAGATGTTTGGAACAACCAACCTGCCGAGGTTCTTCTAAAACTGTGTGCAAGTGTACCTAGAAGAATTGATGCTAGTTTGAAGGCAAAGGCTGGTAACATCAAAATTGATTTAATTTGGATTTCTCTTCTGTTCATTTACTTTGAATTCATTTTATTAATTGATAAAAAAATAAACAATTAATATGTCTATTTCTGAAAGAATTCCTAATTTAATTTTTTTTACACCTGCCTAAAACCTTTTCACAGTGGGGTATGTGTATTGTGTAGTATTACAAACTTGAATAGGTAAACTGTAAAATACTATTATTATTTTTTTTTTTTTACTTATTGCTCATATTTTTTACACAGCCCTAACATATTGTGAAAAGATTTACATGAAAGCATTCACATACATGCCTGTGCCAAGTGAGCTCAGAATACAATTTCATCATCACATTTATTACAAGTTAGACGGATGCCATTTCAAAATTCTAAAAAGCTACTGCATTGTGACAGGAAACCAAAGCAAACACAATGAGGACACACCAATACTCTCTGCTGGCATGTGAGCCCTGGAAGCCCACAATGCAAGAAAAAAAAAAAAACGAATTTTTACTTACCATAAAATCCATTTCTCTGATGTTCATTGACGGACACAGCTCCTGATTTTAACCATTAGGTTTTACTGCCCCCTACAGGAGTAGGACACTAGGGGCTCTTTCACACGGCCGCTCCGATTTTTTCTTCCGCTGCGGCACCTTTTTTTTTGTGACGGACACGGATGACACTTGTATCATCCGCTCCGTATGTCCGCATATCATCCCATCCGTTTGCGGATGATAAACGGACATAATGCATGTCTATTGGGATTGCGGATGTCAGCGGATGACACCGCTGACATCCGATTTTGCATCCGATCCGTTTTTTTAACGGAAGAAAAATAGGGTTCTGTTCCGTTGCAAAAAACAGAACAGAACTGAAAGGACACAAATCAGAAACAAAAGAAAGGAATGTGTTGGGCGCTTGTGCCGACAAGTGGGACCCGCACTGGGATGTGGATAAGGTGGAAAGAAATAAACTCCGGATATTGCAAAATTCCAATGTTGATTCCGAGGGCAGCACTGTAGGCGGGCAGAAGCCAAAATCCCGCTGGCACATATAAAACAAGAGAGGACAGGCGCCACTCAGTAATACAATCAAGGTTTATTGCACAAAGAACATAGCACACTTAAATTAAGGCCCCTTTCACACAGGCGGACCGTTCAGATCCGCCTGTCCGTTTTTTTGGCGGATCTGAACGGTCCCCCCATGCATCTCTATGGGGGATCGGATGTCAGCGGAGACATGTCCGCTGACACCCGATCCGTCAAATCTGGACGGATGGAAACCCTATTTTCCATCCGTCCAGCGGATCGGATGGGATCGGGTGAGAACGGACTGACGGTCCGTTCCCATTCGATTTCCCCCATAGAGATGCATGGGGAACTGTCAGCTGTGTCTCCGCACACAGCGCGGAGACACAGCTGTCCTCCTGCTGCTCAGCGGAGGATCGGCGGCTCGATCCCCCGCTGAGAAAAACGGACTCCGTCCAACGGATGGAGTGTGTGAAAGGAGCCTAAAGTTTAGTTAAGAGCCGGTTCACACTGGGGCGACTTGTCAGGCGACCTGGTCGCCTGACAAGTCGCCTGCCATAGATTAGCACAGGACCCGTTCTAATAGGAGCGACACAAGTCGCTCCGACTTAGAAAAAGGGTCCTGAGCTACTTTGGGACGACCTGGAGCGACCTGCATTGACTTCAATGATATGAAGTCCGTGCATGCCGCTCCGAGGTCGAGGTGCGAGCTGCGCACCGCGACTTCACAGGTCGCCCGGCAAAGTTGGGTCGCGCCTATCTGAACCGGCTCTAAGGCTTCTCCTGATAGCTCCTCTACCCCTTTGTGGCATAGCGCTTCCTCATCTTAGCCAGACCAGCAGCAGGGAGATGACGCTACCTCGATGGAATCCAATGGGGGAGCAGGATCAGACCAAAAGCGGCGGTAAGCCGCTTGTCAACTTGTGATGACGTAACGCGTTTCGGAGCATGCGCACAACGCTCCTTCCTCAGACAGATCATCACAACCTTGATTGTATTACTGAGTGGCGCCTGTCCTCTCTTGTTTGAAAGACACAAATTGGATGTCAGCGGATGGTCATCCGCTGACATCCGCAATCCCATTGACATGCATTATGTCCGTATATCATCCGCAAACGGATGGGGTGATATACGGACATACGGAACGCCCGTGTGAAAGAGCCCTAGGCAGAAAAAAAGGTTTGGCTACGCCTATGGGCAGTCCCAGGAGGTATACTCCCTCTCTCTGCTATAGGTACACAGTTTTGTTACAAGCAGTGTCAGAAGAATTACAACTCCACAGAGGGGTGGGTGCTGTGTCCATTGATGAACATCAGAGAAATGGATTTTACGGTAAGTCAAAAATGCCAATTTCTCTTTCGTTCATTGACGGACACAGCTCCTGATTCTTCTTAACCATTGGGACGTTTCAAAGCAGTGTTAAACATGAGGGGTGGGAACAGCGAAAAATAAATTCCCAGGTAAACAGGAGCTCAACCAAAACAACTGGAGCTCACCTGAAAAAAACAAAACACATTTAAAGAAGACCAGATCCTCTAAATAGCAGCCTGCAAAACCTTGCGGCCAAAGGAAGCACCCGCAGATGCCAACTCATCCACTTTATAGAACATTGTGAAAGTGTGCAGCGATGACCAGGTGGTCGCCTTGCAAACCTGCGTCACTGACACCTGATGACAGAAGGCCCAGGAGACACTGAGCACCCAAGTAGAGTGCGCCTTCACAGGAAAGGAAGAACCTGACCCTGAAATGGAATAGGCCTGAATCACCCTCTGTCTGACCCATCTGAAAATGGTCGCAGAGGAAGTGGACAACGCTTTCCGAGGCCCAACCGTAAACACAAATAGTGGGTCCGATTTCCTAAAAGACTCGGTAGCTGCCAGGTACACCCTAATCGCCCCGGACCACACCCCCCCCCTCGCCCCCTTTACTGGCCTACTGGACTGCATGCTCAGACTGGTATTGATTTTTGGGGGGACCTCATACCATTTCTTTTTTTTTTTTTACAATTTTGGCATGAGGCCCCCAGGCCTGATATGAATTGGGGGGGGGGGGGTGGGGGGGATCATTTTCTTTCTAAGTTTAGGTCTTTTGTTTACACTCTTCTGTCAGAATTCCCCCCTGACAGTAGGGATGACTCATCGTTGTTAGGCAGCTGGCAGGTGTCGGCTCCTTAAAGCGGAGTTCCGGCCACCAAAAAAAAATTTCAATGAACATACCCCCGGGACAGTCAGGGCTAGTACATTCCACAATGGCTAGCCTCTGATCTGTCCCGGTTCGCACTTACCTTTTAGAAGAAATACTCACTTTTAAAATTTCTTCTCCAGCGCTGCCATCTCAGGGGTGGGCAGCTTGAAGCCAGCGTGATCCTCTTCAGTGTCCTCTTCCGTCCCACGATGCACTGCGCCAGCCCCGCCGTCACTTCCGGGGCTGCAGCGTCATCCCTGCACAGCTTCTGGGCATGCCCAGAAGCGATTTAGCAAGATATGACGCGCCTGAACCGGAACCGACGTCGGGGCCGGTGCACGCGCATTGATTCCTGGGAGCGATGACGTTCAGATCCCAAGAATCATTGCAAAGCGGAAGTGACGGCGCGGGCCACGCGGCCGAGGGAGGAAGTGGAAGGAAGGTGAGTATATTTTTTCTGCAATTACAAGGTAAGTAAAAAAAAAAAAAAAAAAAATCGTAACTTCCCATTTCTTTTTCAGGTGACAAATAGGAAGCGGATGGCCCAAAATCGACTACGTCGATTTTGTGGCCGGAACTCCACTTTAACAACCAATGACTTGTCCCTGCTGCTGACAGTAAGGATGGGTCACTGGTTGTTAGGATGGCAGCGAGTGCAGGCTTCTAACAACCAATGCAAAAATGGATGCAAAAACAAGACCGTTTGTCCATTTACTGTACATCCATTTAGGTCCGCTTCTGGAACGGACACGGATGTAAACGGATGATCATTCGTGTACATGCATTCGCCTGTTTTTCATCCGTCAATGAATAGATGGAAAACGGACAGACGAACGTGTGTGTGAAGGGACCCTAAGGAATAATATGGCTGCTCTGTGATATAGAAACAAGAGTGGTAACCACTTGGCCACTATACTACCCAAATACTAAGTGGATTAAAAACTGGATGATCCGGTTCCTTAACAGATGCTGTTTGCCAATCTGATCCCGCACTCACACAAAGCAAGCTAGTATGGGGGATTACATCAGTCTATATAAAATGGTATGATGGCTTATTTTCTTAATATGTACATGTGCATACTATCGGACATCCCAATGATCCATCTTTCCCATACCAGAACAGATCTTTCTGTAGGAGAGAGAGGTATGAAACTCTGGAACCTTTTCAGATATGCAACAGTATTACACAATATATCAGAATAAATCCCCATCCAAACAAACAGTTGTTTTCCTCTTGGCAAGTCCTGTAAGATTTTAGTCACTAGTTGAGGCCATCTTGAAGCAATAATTGAAAAATTAGAAAGATTAGTGATGCCTAGAAAAACAAGGAATTTATCTTTGAGCTCTAAAAACCTAGATTGCAAAAGCTTTCCAACATAATTTAAAAGAGAAGTATGCTTCTCTGTGCTCCCCTGAATATAATGCAATACAGATCGCACTTCATTACATTCTTTCATTACATTGATGGCTGGGAAAATGATCAACGGGGACTCAGAAGTGAAAAACATTGATTCCTGGTCAACAACTAAAAGGGAAGGAGAGCAGACGTGTGTCTGCTCTCCTCCCTCCCCTCTACCCCTGGTGGCACCCACTATCCTGGTCCCGGGCCCACAGATGAGCAAGCAGAGCCCAGGATACATAGTAGGGGTGGGGGTGTGCAGCATTTTCAGGTGCCAAGACGAAATTTCTTGTTGCCATTGCTACCTGGCGTCTGGGATTTGGCCATCCCTGAACTAATGACCTTTAACCACTTTACCACCGGAGGATTTTGCGGTCTTACGTCTGGGCCACTTTTTGCGATTCGGCACTGTGCGAGTTTAACTGACAATTGCGCGGTCATGCAACGCCGTACCCAAACGAAATTTATGTCCTTTTTTTCCCACAAACAGAGCTTTCTTTTGGTGGTATTTGATCACCTGTGCGATTTTTACTTTTTGCGCTATAAACAAAAAAAGAGCGACAATTTTGAAAAAATAACAATATTTTTTACATTTTTTTATATGAAATTCCCCCCCAAAAAAATGTAAAAATCTAAATTTTTTATCATTTTAGGCCAATTTGTTTTCTGCTACATATTTTTAATAAAAAAAAAAAAATTGCAATAAGCGTATTTTGATTGGTTTGAGCAAAAGTTATTGCTTTTACTAACTAAGGGAAAGATTTCTGTCGTTTTTGGTGTTTTTTTTTTTTTTTTTAACGAGTAATGGCGGCGATCTGCGATTTTCTTTGCGGGACTGCGACATTGAGGCGGACAGATCGGACCCTTGACTGACATTTTTGACACTTTTGGGGGTACCAGTGACATTACTACAGTAATCAGTGCTATACATTTGCACTGTTACTGTAAAAATTACACTGGCAGGGAAGGGGTTAATTTTTATTGGTGATCAAGGGGTTAATGTATGCCTGGTGCTTACTGACGTGTGTGGGGGGAGGTGACTGAGTGACACAGGGACAGATCGCAGGTTCAGCTATGCTGAACCCTGCAATCTGACCCTGCCTGTCACTTAGGAGATCCGCCCGCTTGTGTCTACACAAGCGGGCGGATCTCCACACTCGATTCCCCGACGATCGGGGAAGAGCAGCGGCGATCGCCGCCGCTCCTCCCCTGGCCCGACTCCCGCTGTGACTAAATACAGCGGGACGGAGCCTCTGGCGGCGCGCGCGCCGCTGAGAGAGAGGAATGTCTGGTGACGTAGGTCTACGTCACCAGACGTTATCGAGCCACTTTGCCGCAGTAGAGCTCTAGTGAGCAGCGGCAAAGTGGTTAATGCCATTTGAGTCTTAGTCCATAGGGTTCAATATAGAGTTGGCCCACCCTTGACAGCTAAAACAGCTTCAACTCCTCCGGGAAGGCTGTCCACAAGGTTTAGGAGTGTGTCTATGAGAATGTTTGACCATTCTTCCAGAAGGGCATTTCTGAGGTCAGGCACTGCTGTGGACGAGAAGGCATAGCTTGCAGTCTCCGCTGTGGACGGCCTTTCCAGAAGTGTTGAGCCTGTTATAGCTGCAAAGGGTGGGCCAACTCAATATTGAACCCTACGGACTAAGACTGGGGTGCCATTAAAGTTCATGTGTGTGAAAAAGACAGGCGCCCCAATACTTTTGATATATATAACGTATGTATTTATACATGCTGTATATACATGTAAGGATATAAATTTCCGGGGATATGTTTGCAACAAAACCAAATGGAAATGTTTTTTAAATGACATTTATCCTCACCGTATGTGGATTTTTCTAATCTCGCTCTGATATTTGCTTATTCCCTTTCTTGACTAATCTCCAGACTTCACTTGAGCAAAAGGTGAGAGTATTCAAATTACTGCCAACAATAGAAGTTGTTGTAGAAAGGACAGCTAGTAGTATGTACAGTATACAGAAAATCTCTGCTTCTCTCTGCATTCGTTCTCACAATCCAGCTGCGAGCCGCCTATGAGGCAAAAACTTTGCTTTACATGGGGTGCAAAAGTACAAAAGTGAAACATATTTGTTTCTTGGAGCAAACTAGACTTTCCTTTGTTTCAATTGTCTTTTAAAACTATTTAACCACTTAAACCCCGAAAAATTTTACCCCCTTCCTGACCAGGGTCTATTTTGCGATTCGGCACTGCGTGAATTTAACGGACAATTGTGCGGTCGTGCGATGCTGTACCTAAACCTATTTGACGTCCTTTTTTTCCCACAAACAGAGCTTTCTTTTGGTGGTATTTGATCACCTGTGCGATTTTTTGATCATGCGCTTTAAACAAAAAAAGACCGTCAATTTCGCAAAAATAACAATATTTTTCAATTTTTTTTTATATGAAATTCCCCCCAAAAAAATGTAAAAATCAAAAATTTTTTTAACATTTTAGGCCAATTTGTTTTATGCTACAAAAAGCACAAAATCACAAAAAGCGTATTTTGATTGGCTTGCCAAAAGTTATTGCGTTTACTAACTAAGGGAAAGATTTACAGTATGTCATTTTTGTTGTAATGGCGGCGATCTGCGGTTTTTTTTGCGGGACTGCGACATTGCGGCGGACAGATTGGACCCTTGACTGACATTTCTGGCACTTTTGGGGTTACCAGTGACATTACTACAGTAATCAGTGCTATACATATGCACTGTTACTGTAAAAATGACACTGGCAGTGAAGGGGTTAACTTTTTTGAGAGGGAGGGGTTAAGTGTGTCCCTAGGGGCGTGCTTCTAACTGTGATTGGATGTGGCTACTAGTGTAAGAACAAAGATCAACTGTCCTACATAGTAGAACCGTGTGATCTCCATTATTACACAGGGAAGAATGACAGGCGGCTTTGTTTACATTAGCCGCCTGCCTTTCTTCCGATGTAACGGACGATCACGAGTGCCCGGGGGGCATCTGGTTCCGCCGGGCACACACGCGGGGGGGGCGTGACCATGCGGGAGCGCGCCTCCGGCGGTGCGCGCTCGCTCCCTAGAGCCTCACAGGCTAGAGACGCGTAGCCCTATGTCGCTTTGCCTGTGAGGGGCTGACCGCCGCAGTAAATAGTCGTGCGGCGGTCGGCAAGCGGTTAACTTTACTATTAAAAGTGGTTGAAAACCCTTCCATATACCCAGTGAAGTGGCTGGTTTCAAGTGATACACAGAGATTAAACAAATCCTCCAACATAAGATGTACCTGTTTATCTGCATTTGCTCTTCTCTACATCCCTTCAAAATCCAGAATTACGAGGTTTGTATACCAATGCTAGAAGCCTGGCCAACAAGATGGGAAAGCTAGAGCTGCTAATGTACGAGAAGGATTTAGATTTTGTGGGAATTTCAGAGACTTGGTTTGACAGCTCTCATGATTGGCTGGCGACCATTCAGGGGTATTCCCTATATCACAGGGATAGAGAAGGTAGAAAAGGGGGAGGGGTATGTCTGTATGTATATTAGGGACAGTGTCCAGTTAATTCACAAATGGAATGAAGGAGGAGGTAGAATCCCTATGGGTAGAACTTCAAAGGGAAGACACTGTGGGGAAAGTAATATTGGGCGTATGCTATAGGCCCCCAAATCAGAGGGAGGAGGGGGAGGCGGACCTCCTATCACAGTTTGGAATGGCAGCAAGGATGGAAAATGTCATTTTAATGGGGGACTTTATCCAGATACAGACTGGGCAGAAGGAACCGCGCATTCGTCTAAGGCTCGGCTGTTCCTAAATGTTTTGCAGGACAACTTCATGGGTCAGATGCTGAACGCACCAACAAGAAACAAACCGGTACTAAACCTACTGATTACCAACAATACTGACCTGATCATGGATAAAGAAATACAGGGCAACATAGGAAACAGTGACATAGGTCAATCAGTTTCAGTACAAATCAAGTAGGAAACACAAAGTTAATATAAGGACGCTGAATTTCAAAAGAGCTAACTTCCCTAAACTGCGCTCTTTGCTAGACAATATCAAATGGGATAGAACCCTGGGAACAAAGAACACGAAGGAAAAATGGGAGCGCTTCAAGATACTAAATAAAGGGACTGGCCAGTGCATCCCAAAAGGGAATGTGTTTAACCACTTAAGCCCCGGAGGATTTGGCTGCTAAAGGACCAGGGGTTTTTTTGCGATTTTTTACTGCGTGACTTTAACGGACAATTGCACGGTCGTGCGACGCTGTACCTAAACGAATTTGACGTCCTTTTTTTCCCACAAACAGAGCTTTCTTTTGGTGGTATTTGATCACCTGTGCTATTTTTTGATCACGTGCTATAAACAAAAAAAGAGCGTAAATTTTGCAAAAATAACAATATTTTTCACATTTTTTTATATGAAATTCCCCACAAAAAAAAGTAAAAATCAAAATTTTTTAACATTTTTCGGCCAATTTGTTTTATGCTACCTATGTTTGGTAAAAAAAAAAAAAAAATCGCAAAAAGCGTATTTTGATTGGTTTGCGCAAAAGTTATTGCGTTTACTAACAAAGGGAAAGATTTTTGTCATTTTTGGTGTTTTTTTTTAAACGCGCAATGGCGGCTATCTGCGATTTTTTTTTCGGTACTGCGACATTGCGGCGGACAGATCGGACCCTTGACTGACATTTTTGACACTTTTGGGGGTACCAGTGACATTACTGCAGTAATCAGTGCTATACATATGCACTGTTACTGCAAAAATGACACTGGCAGGGAAGGGGTTAACTTTATTGGACAGGGAGGGGTTAAGTGTGTCCTAGGGGCGTGATTCTAACTGTGTAGGGACATTCCTATTGGTGTAAAAGCAAAGATCAACCGTTCTACATAGTAGAACGGACAGATCTTCACTTTTACACAGGGAGAACTGACAGGCAGCTTGTTTACACAAGCTGCTCTGTCTTTCTCCCTTCACAGGAGCGATCGCAGTGTGACTGGCGGACATCGAGTCCGCCGGTCACACGCACTGACTTGTCTGTGAACGAGCCGCGGCGGGCGCGCGCCCGCCCGCGATAGGCTCGCAAGTCAGTGACAGGCGAGTGACGTACCGATACGTCACTCTGCCTGGCCGGGGCTGACCGCCGCAGTATATAGTCGTGCGGCAGTCGGCAACCGGTTAAAAGAGCAAAAATAAACCTTGGGTGGCTAAACTCCAACAAAAAAATGCATATTAAAACTAAAGAAAAGGTCTTCAAAAAATACAAGGCTGAGGGGTCATTGGCAGCATTCCAACATTACAAAGAGTGCAATAAGAAATGTAAAGGTGAAATCAAGGCGGCTAAAATAGAACACGAGAGACATATAGCGGAAGAGTAGCGGAGTAAATAAAAAAAAAACCCCAAGAAATTCTTTAAGTAAATAAATAGTAAGAAAGCGAGACCAGAACACATTGGCCCCTTAAGCCCCGGTTCACACTCATTCGATGCGGGAAGGCTGCGAATTCGCAGCCTGTTCCCGCATCGCAAACGCACCCCCGGCAGTTCACACTGCCATATGCGATACGCTGGGGGTGTCAATGTAATCTTAACGACACCCCCAGTTTGATCGCATATCGCAGTGTGATCTTGCAGTTCGCACAGGATCGGATCGCACAAGTGTGAACCGCTGTGCGATCCGATCCTGATGCGGCTGCAAAAAAGGGTCCTGTGCGTGTTTGCTGCGGGTGCGGTGCGAATTTAGCCATACAAAGTGTATGGCTAAACTCGCACCGCACAGCCGATCGCATGTAATTAAGGAGCAGTGCGCTCCGACATTACATGCGAACGTCGCAGCCGCATGAATGTGAACCGGCTCTAAAAGACGATGAAGGGAATCTGGCCACCTGTGTTTTTCCATCAGGAAGTTATATATCCTCTCTCCATGGTGGCGTCTGAATAATTATATAGCAGTGCATCTGGACCTATACGATACAGCAAAGATTAAATATATATTATATAGAAACGTTTATATAGCAATATATGCACTGGTACACCTTAGAAGGTGACTGTCACTCTAAATTTGGATGCATGGTCCACGTCTACTACTGTATACTACTGCAATCCGTGAATATCTGCTGGCCCACAGGTCCGCATCATTTGGGGTTAGTATGCAACACATTTATCTAATACTATATTGACTTAATTGGTCTCTTGTGAAATATGTTGCCACACGTTTATATATATTTTTCATATGTATTGTGCTATGTGAAATGCATCATATCTATATATATATATATATATATATATATATTCATTGAAAATTCTCTTCATACAACTTGTAGAACACTAGCTGATTCTCTGGTCTCTTAAGCCCTGAAGAAGCGAAGTCAAGCGAAACGCGTTGGCTGTACAGGGACCTTATCCACCTTATCCATCCTGCTGACTGAGATCCCACTACCCGGTTACCTTTCCTGTGTTCTCCAATTTTATATTTTTCTCTTTTTTTATATACAATTGTCAGATATATGTGTGTCTCTCAGGCATGACTATTCATGCTTTTTATGTATTACCTAATAAATATGCATTTTAAACTTATTACTGTGTGGCGGTAAACATTTGACCATCTCATTTGGGCCCTCAAAACCCCATCTTTTTCTGTCCTTCATTTTATACATTATGTAGGGGTGTGGCCCATACTTTACGGCAATTGTTTTTTGAAAGCAGAGAAAGTGCTGGTGACCGGCACATATTGGAATGTGAAGGTAAGCATCCTTGATGTCGATAGAGGCAAGAAAATCCCCCTGATGCAAGGATGCCACCACCATGCGAATGGATTCCATTCTAAACTCCTGCACCCGCACAAAGCAGTTCAGCACCTTGAGGTCCAGAATTGGACGCACCTTGCCTTCCTTCCTGGGAACCATAAACAGGTTTGAGTAAAACCCCTGGAAAAATTCCGATGTCACAACTGGGACAATCACCCCTTGATGTAACAGGTCTTGCACCACCCCAAAAAGACCCTGTAAGCAGGCCAGGGACAGGCACAAGTTGGAAGAAAAGAACCTTTCATTGAGGGTAAAAATGAAACTCAATCTTGTAGCCGGACCGTATGATTTGTGGACCCACTTGTCTTGTACCAGGGAAGCCCACGGGTCCGGAAACCAAGAAAGATGTCCCCCCACCCCAGATATGGGTGAGGGCACACCTTCATGCTGAAGGAGCCTTGCCCGTGGGTCTGGAGAAACCCCCTCTTGACTTGCCAGACCAAGTTCGCTTGGAACTACCAGAGGAGGCTCTGAAAGGCTTTGATCCCTTGTCAGTCACCCGAGAGACGAAAAAACGTATGAGCCAAGAAGGCCCACCAGACTGATGAGGAGGGTGCCCAACAGGAAGGAGGGGAACCCGGGGGGCCGACCGTCTCATGGAAGGGCCCAAGCACAACCCAAAACCCTTCAGGGGAAGAGGGGGTGGGGCGGTTACTTACCATACCAGGAACCAGGTGGGCACCGCTCAAGATAGAACCTTCTCTCCATCGGAATGGGGGGGCTGTCGGGCAGGAGGAACGCTGTGCGGCCGGCCAAAACCCGGTCGTATTCGACCTTGCGAGGCGTTTAACTCGCAAGCCAGCCCCCCCCCCCTTCCTGTGGGGCTATGTCGCGGCTGACCTAGCACAGAACTGAGGTCTGCATGCGTTTGCTGGCCAGACTGGGGTGACCACTGGATGTAGATTATCCAGCCCATCGCCCAGTTAGGCAGTTAAGTGTAGATCTCACAGGAAAAAAAAAAATCTATCTAAAAGGAAAAAAATGCCAGGACCAGAGATCCCAGCAAGGAACTAGGTCCTTACTCCTGACTAGGCAGAAAAAAGTACCTATAGCAGAGAGAGGGAGTATACCCCCTGGGATTGCCCATAGGCGTAGCCAGACTTTTTTCTGCCTAGTGTTCCACTCCTGTAGGGGGCAGTATAACCCAATGGTTTAGAAGATCTGGAGCTGTGTCCGTCAATGAACGAAATATACATTTTATATAGGTATAGTGTTGCATGACCGCGCAAATGTCATTCAAAGTGTAACAGCGCTGAAAGCTGAAAATTGGCCTAGGTAGGAAGGGGGAGAAAGTGCCCGGTAGGCAAGAGGTTAAAATTCTTTAAGTACAATAACTACAATAAACCACTTTCAGACTTTCAGAAAGCACAGCACCAGCACAGAGCTCTCCACCTTCAGGCTGCAAGTGATGGGTATGAAATATTCATATACAGCATTTCATATTTATCAAATTATTTTACTACTATATGATACTAAATAAAATAATTGTATGAAGCCAAAATACATTTCCTAACAAGCCTCCTTGTTCTTTAGTAGGTTTCCTTCCAGTCCACCAATCTACAGAAGAATATTTGGTGCCATCCATCCATTTTAAGCATTTTTGTCTAACTTTTCACGTGCCCTATGCAATGCATACAAATGATGACTTCAAACTGACTGCCAGACGCATCGAGGGAGACGGAGAGGCTCAAACACTTACATCGCAGAATCGGTTTTCTGAAAAGATCAATGGAATCTTCTTCACATTAAAAAAGGCTTCACTTTCTGCCTCAACAAGCTTCTCCCCATGGTCCAACAAAGGCCCAGTCATATCTGAAGGACAGGTCACTGTCTAGCATTACATTATTCTCAGCTGTTTACACAATACATCACAGTAACCGCCGTCCGTGAATTCCTCAATACGTGTCCTGCAGTGTCAGATTTTTTAACGAGATCCTCATTTTCAAAGTTATGTTGAGAAAACAGAAGGACTTAAAATGAGAAATGTCACACACAACAATACATTGATTGAGACCAGGCATCCAAAGCTGTCACTGCTTTCTTAGCACCGTTGACCATGCATCCTAGGTACCCTTAAAGCATACCCCCAAATAGGGATGCACCGAAACGAAAATTCTGGGCCGAAACCGAAAATGCAGGATGCCCTTGGCCGAAAACCGAAACCAAAAATGACTTTTTTCCCCCCAAATGATTTAAAAATAGATAGAACAGGGGCATACACCAAAAACAGGCAGCGACGTACACCTGTAGCTGCCACCCTGTCGCAGTATATGTACTGTGACGGGTTGGCAAGTGGTTAATTTAATTACCAATGGTATTAGTATTATGCAGCATGAGGGAGTTAATGTTTTGCTACTGCTGGTCACTGATGCATTAGTGACCCACCAGTGGCAGTAAATTAACCCCTTTGTGCTGCATTAGTGCAACCAGTATCAGTGTTAATTAACACTGGTTGCACTGCTACTAATGCAGCACAAAGGGGTTAATTAACTGCCACTGGTCGGTCACTAATGCATCAGTGACCAGCAGTAGCAAAACATTAACCCCCTCATGCTGCATAATACTAATACCATTGGTAAGCTCGCCTCCGCTTCCCCCCCCGCCTCAGCGTCCCCCCCCCCCCGCCCCGCCTCAGCGTACCCTCCCCATCCCTCGTCTCAGCGTCCCTCCCCATCCCTCGTCTCAGCGTCCCTCCCCATCCCTCGTCTCAGCGTCACTCCCCATTCCCCGCCTCAGCGTCCCTTCCCATTCCCCCGGATGCAATCTCCTTACCTCCTCCTGTGTCCTTCCTTTCAAAAGACCCACCTCTGGCCGGCGGCCCGCCTCCCGGTGATGTCACTACTACTACGATTTGCATGAATGAACTAACACACCGGGAGGGCGGGCGGCCGCTAATAGCTATAACTATGTGAGCCCTTCACTTCCGTGTCAGAGGAGATACCCGCCTGATAGGGAAGTGAAGGGCTCACCTAGTTATAGCTATTAGCGGCCGCCCGCCCGGTGTGTTAGTTCATTCATGCAAATCGTAGTAGTAGTGACATCACTGGGAGGCGGGCCGCCGGCCAGAGGCAGGTCTTTTGAAACCTGCGCTGCGCCCGCGGCGGCCATCTTTAATATCGGCATCTTTAACCCATTTTATGTGCTTATTCCAGCCTCCCGGTGAGGTCGGTTGCCGAAATTTCGGTGCATCACTACCCCCAAACCTTTGAACTTGAGAATGAGGGACATTTCAGGGAAATAATGACCTGCGGCGTGCTATGCGCAAAAAAAGGGTGTGGCCAAACAAGAGAGTAAAGTAAAGTTAAACATGTTATACTTACCTGCTCTGTTGCAGTAGATTTGCACAGAGCAGCCCAGATCCTCCACTACTCGGGTCCCTCTTCGGCTCTCCTGTCCCCTCCCTCTTGTTGAGTGCCCCCACAGCAAGCAGTTTGCTATGGAGGCACCCAAGCAGTGTCACAGCTCCCTGTGTCTATTCCGACACGGAGCCACGACCCGGCTCTGCCCCCTCTCTCTTTACCGATTGGCTAGCTGGCTTTGATTGAGAGCAGCAACAGCCAATGGCGCCACTGCTGTGTTTCAGCCAATCAGGACGGAGAATCTCAGACGGCAGAGACACTCGCTGGATAGACACTCTGATAGATATCGCTGGATAGAGATGAAGCGCAGTTAAGCATTAGGAGGGCTCAGGGGGGCTGCTGCACACAGAAGGCTTTTTATCCTAATATATTAAGATAAAAAAACCTTCTGCCTTTGCAACTTCTTTAACGCCTTCACGCCGACCATACGCAAATATGTGGCCCCACTGAACGGGCTTTTTTTTCCATGGAGCCACATATTTGCATATCTTCTCACCGAGAGCTCCGGGCCCCATTCTAACGATTGGGACCTGGACCATCTGATTCCGGGTCACCTGATCACAGAGATTGCCTCTACCCATGTTATCTGTCTCTGTGAATGGATAAGACGGATACATTGTATTTTTCTCTGTCCTTCCAGAGATGGGGAAAAAAAAGGTGTGTGCAGAAAATAATAAAAAAAAAGTAACTAGATCAAAGTTTAAGCTAGGTCAGCCCCGGGGTTAGTGTTTGGGTCAAGGTCAGTATTTTTTAGACATGATTTTTTTTTTTTTTTTTTAAATAATTAGCATCAGTGTTGATGTGTTTTAGGTAGGATAAAAAAAAAAAAAAAAAAATGCGCACTATTGTTTCTGGGCTGTACTAAAGGGTACAAACAACAACTAACATACACATATGGTATTGCTGCAATTGTCCGGAGTAGGACAATTTATTTTGGGTTGTTCTTTGGGGGTAGGTTATGGTAGTAGCAAGAACTAAAAAGTTAATTTAAAGAAGTTTTTTTTTTTCAATTTTGCAAAGGGGTAAGGGGGCGTGGTTAAACACAACCTGGGTTTCCTCATACCTATAAAATATGCTTTGATTGAGGAAGGATCATTATAGCATAGGGAAGGCAGGAAGAATCACTATGGCACATGGATGGCAAAAAGGCAGGAAGAATCACTATGGCACATGGAAGGCAAAAAGGCAGGAAGAATCACTATGGCCCGTGGAAGGATCACTATGGCCCGTGGAAGAATCACTATGGCCCATGGAAGGATCACTATGGCCCGTGGAAGGATCACTATGGCCCGTGGAAGGATCACTATGGCCCGTGGAAGGATCACTATGGCCCGTGGAAGGATCACTATGGCCCGTGGAAGGATCACTATGGCCCGTGGAAGGATCACTATGGCCCGTGGAAGGATCACTATGGCCCGTGGAAGGATCACTATGGCCCGTGGAAGGATCACTATGGCCCGTGGAAGGCAGGAAGGATCACTATGGAGAGAGGAGAGAGTTCAGTCACCTGAAAAAATTAAATATTGGAGATAAAAAAAAAAAAAAAAAAAGGAGAGGAGAAAAGAAAAAATAAGTAAAAATAAAGCCACAGCCAATCACAGTTAGAAACACGCCCCTAGGACACACTTAACCCCTCCCTCTCCAATACAGTTAACTCCTTCACTGCCAGTGTCATTTTTACAGCAACAGTGCATATGTATAGCACTGATTACTGTAGTAATGTCACTGGTAACCCCAAAAGTGTCAAAAATGTCAGTCAAGGGTCCGATCTGTCTGCCCCAATGTCGCAGTCCCGCAAAAAAAAAAAAAAAAAAAAAAAAAAAATCGCAGATCGCCGCCATTACGCGTTAAAAAAAAAAAAACAACAACAAAAATGACAAAAATCTTTCCCTTTGTTAGTAAACGCAACAACTTTTGCGCAAACCAATCAAAATACGCTTTTTGCGATTTTTTTTACCAAACATATGGTAAAAAAAAAAAAATTGGCCTAAAATGTTAAAAAAGTTTGATTTTTACATTTTTTTGGGGAATTTCATATAAAAAAAGTGAAAAATATTGTTATTTTTGCAAAATTGACGCTCTTTTTTTGTTTATAGCGCATGATCAAAAAATCGCACAAGTGATCAAATACCACCAAAAGAAAGCTCTGTTTGTGGGGAAAAAAAGGATGCCAAATTCGTTTAGGTACAGCGTCGCACGACCGCGCAATTGTCCGTTAAAGTCATGCAGTGCCGAATCGCAAAATAGGCCCTGGTCAGGAAGGGGGTAAAATCTTCCGGGGCTTAAGTGGCAGAACAATAGGCAAAACTAATTTTTCATTTTCGATAGAGTAAGGGCGGGTTAGAACCCCTGCAAGTTTATTTTTTTTGCCATCTGTGTCTCATTTGGGAGATTTAGACCAAGGTATTGAGTTTTAACAGGAAAAAACAACAAAAAGACTGGTACAATGACATAGCCAATTAAACATGGATATGTTATACGGATATAATCAATCATTAACAATGACATGGTGTCATTGTAGAAAAAGAAAATAAAAAAAAATGTGGCATGAAATCAACAAAAGGAGGAATGTCCCAAAAAAAAAAAAAAAAAAAAAAGCTTAGGCAATGGGTGCTCAACCTGTGGCCCTCCAGCTGTTGCAGAACTACAATTCCCATCATGCCTCTGCCTTTGGGAGTCATGCTTGTAACTGTTCAGCCTTGCAATGCCTCATGGGACTTGTAGTTCGGCAACAGACGGAGGGCCACAGGTTGAGCACCCATGGCTTTAGGACATAAGCAGTCTGGATATGTGAGAAGAGAATAAACCAAGTATTTCTGCAAACAAAAAAAAAAAGGGGGGGGGGGGGGGCGGCAAGCAAATGGGCTTGGTAGGTGAAAAGACAAAGAACAAAAAAGAAAAAAGAATATAGCAAGAAGGGGAGATAATAGATCGGAGCGGAAAGAGCAGAGAGGGGAGAATACAGAAACCCAGATTGGTTCTCGTCTTATAAAGACGACTCTCAGGGGAACCCGAGGAGTCAATTAGTACATCCATAAAAGCGAACAACCATCATATGGGTACCGGCAGATTAGGCCGGAGGGGCAACATTCAACGAGGGTCAACCAAGAAGGCACAAATAATAAAATCAGCGCAATCTTACGTGAATAAATAACTACACCTCAATGGCCGCATGCATTCAGTATCTTCACTCCACACAAATGACAAACCAAATAAATAAATAATGCAACGCCAAAGGTCCAATAAATAGTGAATAAATTAATCACATACAATAAATCAGTAAAACCAAGAAGGCACAGAACTGGGGTGAGTCCATAAACATTATCCAGGCCAGCTCATTGGGGAGATTTCCTCTCCCTTCCCCCTCTATAGATAAAACAGGAGGAAATCCTTGCAAATTAAAGTAGAGTTCCGGCCTATTTTTCAACTTTACTGATTCCTGGAGTGCTCGCTATGCACTCAACAATTGGGCATTTTCAATTTGTTTCGGGGGTCCCTTACCTTATTTTCAGGGCATTTTTGATTGTACTTCCTCCTTCTCCCCCCTCTGTGGCCACAGCCACCGACATCACTTCCGCCTTTGCATTGCATCCTGGGAGCTGTTTGTCATCACTCCCAGGAGGCTGGAATCAGGAAGAACTCCCAGAATACTCCCTGGAATCAGGAAGAAGGACACCGCAGATTACACTGCGGCTTCAGGTGCCCACATCCAAGATGGCCGCGCCCAGACAGCGTTTTTAAAAGTAAGATTTTGGCTAAAATCCAATACTGTACACCTTGTAAGTATGAGAATAGCGGTTCTGTAAGGCTGCATTCACACTTGAGCGTAGCGTTTTTTACCGCGATTTTACCGCGATTTTTACCGCGATTTTTACCGCGATTTTTTCAGGCGTTTTTCATTGACATCTATCAAAAACGCTGGTAATCAGCCCAAAAAGAAGCTCATGTACTTTTTTCAGCTACAGGCGTTTTGCAAAACGCTCAGATGTGAACAGGGGCCATTTAAATGAATGGGGTTTTACTTGTTGGGCGTTTTGGAAGCGTTTCTTTTGAGCGTTTTTGGAGCTGAAAACGCCCAGGTGTGAATGGAGCCTAAAGGGCGATGGATTAGTATTATAGGGGTATTTTTAGTTAAAAAAGGTATTTGAGGCCGGAACTCCGCTTTAAGAAAATATCTTGGTGACCCACAGGCCACCAGAACTAGTCCAATTGGAAGGTTTCCTCTCTACTAATTTTCAGAGGACAACCCAAAATTTGGGATATTCTTTTACTTTCAATGACAATGGTAAACAAAACAAAAAGAGAGGATGAATCTCCCTAACGGGGATGGGGTACCAATAAAAACCTGACAGGTATTCAAATCCACCTCCACTTTGTCCCAAACTAACAAAGATTTGCCTTTAGTTGTACTTTAAATGTCTATCCTAGAATGTAATTTGGTTCAATCATGTCACATAAATAAAGGCATCCTCAGTAAATTACATATAAAGAAAAAGAGAAAACTCCATAAAATGGCAAATCACCACCAGAATCTGTGACAGTTAAAGCCTTCATGCAGCCAAATTCCGGAACAGAAACAGCAAGTAAAAATACATTTAGTAAGTAGGTGTCCCCGATTCCTCTTTTTAGTTAAAATCTTCCATTGCCCCGCCCTCCAACCCCACCACAATTTTCTGGTGTGGTGGAGGTTAATACAACTAAGTGGCTGTCACAGGCACTCATCAAGAGAGTCTGATTATACCCAACCTTTCCGCCCTGCTCCTCCATTTATAGAAGACATACTACAGCTTTGATGAATGAAATAGGATCTATGAATAGAGGGGGCTGAGCTATGAATAACCGGCCAGTCCTCCATTCATAGATTGTGTTATTCATAGAAGCTGTAGTAGGGCTTCTATGAATGGAGTAGCTGGGCAGAAGGGATGGGCATAGTTGGACGCTCTTGATGAGCCTGTGGCAGCTCCCTAGGGGAGCAAAGGAGCCTAAAAAAACAGGAAACAGCACAAGGGATACATTCAGACTAAGTTATGTTCCTTCTGCTGATTTTTCTGTTTTTAATCTTAGCTGCACTAAGGCTTTAAACAGCAGGAAGTCATAAACAAATGATTTACTTTACCTATATCTGTACTTCACATCAAATACTGTTGAGTCTTCATCTTCAAAGTTGTCCTCGTTTAGAGGGGCCATTTCTACGCGCTCAGCGGGTGTTGTTATGATGTCATATTTCCGTGTTTTCCGTATCCTTTTACCAGACCTAGAAAGAAATAAGTAAAAAGCTTAGACAGTGCAAATACAAAAGTTATATAAAACTGGTATAAAGTGATCTATTTGTTAAGAACTCCCTTGTTTGGGGGGGAAAAAAAACTGGTAAAAAAAATGCATACCCAACCAAATGTTTAACTTTTGCAATTTTGATAAATTCTCCCCATCTTGTGGAGCGCATCCCACTAGGATAAATATTTAATTTGGAACTAAACCCATCAATTTAAGTTACATTCCGGCACGTGTCAGGAATGTGAGAGCCGGTTCACATAGGCGCGACACGACTTGCCGGGGCGACCTGTGAAGTCGCGGTGCGCAGCTCGCACCGTGACCTCGGAGCGGCATGCACCTTTTTTTAATCATTGAAGTCAATGCAGGTCGCCCCAAAGTAGCTCATGACCCTTTTTCTAAGTCGGAGCGACTTGTGTCGCTCCTATTAGAATGGGTCCTGTGCTAATCTATGGCAGGCGACCCGTGGCGACTTGTCGCCTGACAAGTCGCCCCAGTGTGAACCGGCTCCAAGAGTCACATTGGTTGTGCTCTCAACTAAACTCTCAAGCCATGAGCTGGCTGGTATCATAACTGATCACACGTGCAGCATCATGACAGTTGAAGATCAAACAGAGGCCAAGATGGCAGCTTCCTTGGCTGAAAATGTTAGGAGGACACTTGCCGACCAGCGATGTACAAGTAAGCAGCTGGATTGCAAGACATATCATTTTTAGCTGACAATTCTAAGGTTGGTAAAAGTAATCCAAGTGGCTAAAGAGCTGCTAGATTACTTTTTGGAAGTCGTAGTCTCCCAACCACTGCCTTTACCCAGTTCTCCAGAGCGATTGGGGAACCCAGCAAGATTGTGACCAGTGGCATCTGGCTCCTGAGACACAATGAAAGGAACAGATGTCATCCTTCCCACTGTGTGAAGTCAGAAATCGACATGGTCTCATGTAGAGAAGCCACTACCATCTTGTACATGCATCATCTTGATTCGATCTGATGCTTTGGAAGGCAGATCTCTCCATAAAAAGGACCTGTCACAGCCCATAAACAGCATCCCTTGTGATAGAAAAAGAAAGTGCTAAAAAAACAGTGTAAAAAAAAAAAAAAAATTAAATAATACAATTTAAAAAAAAAAATTAAAGCGCCTTCATCCCCACTGTGCTCGCATGCAAATTTGAACACGAGAGTCAGTCCTGCATGCAATGTAAATGGCGTTCGCACCACAAATGTAAGGTATCGCAGCAAATGTCAGAGTAGTTAAATGATTCTACCTCCAGACCTTCTGTGTAACTCTAAACTGGTAATCTGTAAAGGCTTTTAAGGCATTGCCTAGGGAGGAGTACTGTACTTTGGCACCATTCCACGAGCGTACGCAGTTTTAAAGTGTTACATGTTTGGTATCTATTTCCTCAGCGTAACATCATCTTATCTATATTACCAGAAAATTGGGTATGAGCAGGGCTTCACAAATTTGCCTGAAATCTAGGAGCCAGCTAAAAAAGTTAGGAGCAAGTTTTTTTTTTTTTTAAACTAACAACCAAGCTTTATTTAAAAAAAAAAAACTGATACTAAATTTACACATAAATACGACTAGAACCCCGCTCTCCTCTATAGGGCAATCGGATGGAAACAGACCATCTGTCTGTTTCCATCCGATGCCATCTGACCCGATCCATGGGATGGATAGAAAATAGAACCTCTTTCTGTTTTTGGCAGATGGCGGCAGAGTTGTATAAAGTACTCAAAACCCATACTTGACTAAAAGTACAAGTGCTCGATCAAAAAGTGACTTGAGTAGAAGTACTAAAGTATTCAACATTTTTTGTACTTAAGTATTGCAAGTAGTTTTTTTTTAAATTTTGCTACTCAAGTACTGAAAGTAAAAGTACAAGTACTGTGTTATGTAGTTATTAAAGAAAGAAGTCAAAAGTTTGAACATCATCTTGTTTTTTATTATTTCAAATGCAGCTTTTATGTATACATACAGTAGCATTTATTTTCGTATGCGCTGATAATACACATGTTTTGAGCTTCATGAAACCTGCCATCTACTGTTCTGGCAGTGGTAATTTTTATAATTGTAACGAGTAACTATGCAGCACAAAAAAAAAATATCGGAGTAGAAGTATTGAAATCATTGAAAAAATGTAGTGAAGTAAAGGGAAGTAGGAGAAAAAAAATTCTACTCCAGGAAAGTACAGATACCGCCTTTCGGTACTTAAGTACAGTAGTGAAGTAGTTCTATACATCTCTGGATGGCGGCAGATTACCGCTCCATAGAGGAGACTGAAGGGTCCGATCAGGTCTGCCTGAGAAACTGACAGGCGGACCTGATCAGACAGCCCGTGTGAAAGGGGCCTTCGGCTGTGTGGCTGTGGCATTGCAGGGAGATGATAAAAAAATATTATATATATATATATATATATATTATATATATATATATATATATATATATATATATATATATATATATACACATATGTTTTTTTTTTTTTCAATGATTGAAAAAAAAATAAAAAATTAAAAATTATCTCCCTGTCCACTTACCTTTAAGCAAAGGTAAGTGGACAGGGAGATGAAGCCTGCAAAAACTTCCATCTCATCTCCTCTTGGGAAGGAGATGGGCAGGCATTGAGAACAGGCAGTGGAAACAGTCATTAGTGACTGCTTGTGAAACTCCCGGCCACCACAAGAGGGTGCAAGTTCCCCGTTGGAAGCTTCTCTCATCTCACAGAAGGCGGCCGAAAAGCCAGGGCCTCAATTTTACGACGGCGCGGTAGTCCGTGCACTCGGGGAGGAGGTGGGGGCGCAAAAGGGACAGGACACCTCCTGCAGGGCCCCCCAGGCGCCAGGTCGCTAATTCTAGTCGCCAACGCGACCTGGCGCCCGGGGTTTGTGGAGCCCTGGGTATGAATGTTTGTGTGCACTACAATTCAATAAAGTGCATTTTCTCTGTGTGACATAAAAGATTGCAACACTCTTTATATTCTCTAGGGCAGTGGTTCTCAATCCCTGTCCTTAGGACCCACTAACAGGCCAGATTTTAAGTATTACCTTGGGGAGATGCAGACTCAAGAATACTGCAATCACTGAGCAGCAAAGTATATCGCCTGTGATGCATTTCAGTTATCTTGCAAACCTGGCCTGTTAGTGGGCCCTGAGGACAGGAGTTGAGAACCACTGCTCTAGGGTCTCTGCTAAAAATCTCCCGCTATTATTAGACACAGCAGGAGCCAGCCTGCTGGAACCGGCAGCCGCGATTGCAGCCGGCCTCCCGCAATTGTCCAGGAGACTGACCGGACGGCTATCTGCCTATGTAAACAAGTACTAGTAATCAGGAACACTGATCTCTCTTACTGCAGTCAGTCAAGTCCCAGTACAGTCCTTACTCCTTAGGAACACACTTAACCCCTTGATTGCCCCTAATGTTAACCCCTTCCCTGCCAGTGTCATTTATACACTAACTGTGCATATTATTTAGCAATGATCACTGTATTGGTGTCACTGGTCCCCAAAAAGTGTCACTTGGTGTCAGATTTGTCCGTCGCAATCCCGCTAAATAAAACGCTGATCGCCGCCATTACTAAAAAAAAAAAAAATTCTATAAATCTATCCCATAGTTTTTAGACGCTATAAATTTGCGCAAACCAATTATTATACACTTTTTAGGATTTTTAACAAAAATATGTAGCAGAATACAAATTGGCCTAAACTGATAACGAAATTTGATTTACATTTTTTTACTGGGAATGTTTTATAGCAGAAAGTAAAAAATAGTATTTTTTTTTTCAAAACTTTTAGTCTTTTTTTGCTTATAGCGCAAAAAATAAAAAGCGCAGAGGTGATCAAATACCACCAAAAGAAAGCTCCATTTGCGGTAAAAAAAATCAATTGCATTTGGGTATATTGTCGCACCACCGTGCGATTGTTAAAGCAACGCAGTGCTGTATTGCAAAAAAATAGCCTGGTCATTAAGGGGGTAAAACCTTTCGGGGCTGAAGTGGTTAATATTTACCACAGTTGGATCTCCGCAAACATTTACTACATCCTCTATACCTGATTTTTGGAGCTTAAGATCCTTTCCACTGAAAAGAAGGAATAGGATGGCCAACCCCAGAGAATTCACCGTTCGCTTCCATACTTTACAAAGGGACATTTTGTCAAGTCAGATTAATGTTGCAGAGTAATAAAAACTTTCCAGGAGTCACCATCATGAATCATTTTCTGCTTCTGTGCATCTGATCTCTGAAAAAGCCCAGGAGAGGTAAAGAAGACCTGTCAGGACAGAAACACATGGACTGCCAATGCCAAACCCCTGACCCACAATAAGCATTTAACCCAGGTTCACACAGAGGCCACTCTGAAATTGTGCGAGTTCAGCTGAACTCGGACAATTTCCAACCGGAATTTCAGTCCAACTTCGAGGGACATTTCAGATATCTGTGCGGGTTCCTGCAGATGTCTATTGCCCCCCCCCCCCCCCCCCAAATTCGCCAAAAGAAGTACAGAAACTAGTTTTGGGAATCGGTACGGCGCCACACCGATTCGGACGGTGCAATTGCCGGCTATTGGCTCCAATTTGACATGTGATTTGACGTCAGATCAGACCAATGTGAACGTGGGCTCAAACAGAAAAGTTAGTCTGTAGTGAGGACTCTGTATCTGCATACCTGGGGTCAGTGACTCAAAGTATTTAGGTCTGAGAATCATTACGATATATACAGTGTGGCTGAGCGTTGCCCTGCCAGGGTCTAGAAAGCGATCGTGACCCAGAATTCTCAACCAGGCAGGTTGAGGGGCTCCAGGGGAGCTTGTAAAATAAAGAGGAAACTGGCTTTTCAGTTTCCTCTGTTTTAAAAAGTCCAGTTTGGGATCTGGAGATTTCAAAGTGATTAGGGTGGGATGAAATCTCCAATCCTGGGTCCAGCTATTCAGTAAAGCCAGCATACTAATTGGTCAGGTGTGTGCTGGGCTTTTAACCACTTAAGCCCCGGAAGATTTTACCCCCATTCCGACCAGGGGGTATTTTGCGATTCGGCACTGCGTGACTTTAACGGACAATTGCGCGGTCGTGCGACGCTGTACCTAAACGAATTTGACGTCCTTTTTTTCCACAAACAGAGCTTTCTTTTAGCGGTATTTGATCACCTGTGCGATTTTTTGATCACGCGCTATAAACAAAAAAAGAGCGTCAATTTTGCAAAAATAGCAATATTTTTCACATTTTTTTATATGAAATTCCCCCCAAAAAAAATGTAAAAATCTAAATTTTTTAACATTTTCGGCCAATTTGTTTTATGCTACCTATGTTTGGTAAAAAAAAAAAAAAAAAAAAAAAAAAAAAAAAAAATCGCAAAAAGCGTATTTTGATTGGTTTGCGCAAAAGTTATCGCGTTTACTAACAAAGGGAAAGATTGTCATTTTTTTTTTTTAACGCGTAATGGCGGCGATCGGCGATTTTTTTGCGGTACTGCGACATTGCGGCGGACAGATCGGACCCTTGACTGACATTTTTGACACTTTTGGGGTTACCAGTGACATTTCTACAGTAATCAGTGCTATACATATGCACTGTTACTGTAAAAATACACTGGTAGTGAAGGGGTTAACTTTATTTGGGAGGGAGGGGCTGTGTGTGTCCCTAGGGGCGTGCTTTCTACTGTGATTGGCTGTGGCTTGAGCTGTAAGGACACTGATCAACGGTCCTACATAGTAGATCCATGTGATCAGTGTCTTTACAGCGAGGAGAATGACAGGCAGCTTGTTTACACAAGCTGCCTGACATTCTCCCTCTCCCCCGCCGATCACCGAGTGGCCGGCGGACATCGGGTCCGCTGGTCACATGCGCGGGGGGGGGGGGGGTCCGTGACCACGCGGGAGCGGGGGCGCGCGCTCGCTCCCTAGACCCTCACAAGCAAGCAACGTAGCCCTACGTTAGTTTACCTGTGAGGGGCTGACCGCCGACGTAGATAGTCGTGCGGCGGTCGGCAAGTGGTTAATAATGACCTGATCATGGTTTTGGGCTCCACCCCGGCAGACAGGAGGTATGGCCCAGGAGTCAGGAGGGCTCCACATGGGAGTCAGTGCAGCAGGAGGCTGCACACGTGTACACCAGGCATGTCCAACCTGCGGCCCGGAACTGCAGGCAATGCGGCCCACTGCCCCCTGACCATTTTCTTTTTTTGCTGGGGAGGAAGGAAGTTGGGTCGGGGGCACGGCCACAGCAGCTTCCAACTAACGGTAGGCAGAGGCTGCCTCAGAGGGGAGGGGAGCATGTGCAGTGTTTCGGACTCCTACCACCATGACCACTTCAAATCACTGAAGTAGTCATGGTGGTTAGAGTGTTCCTTTATTATCTCTCAGAAGAAGTAAACCTCTGTATACTGATTGCATTTCATTAGATCATCTTCTAGTTGTGTTAAATTAGTGCTGGGAGATGGGGCGCAGCGGCATTTTAGTACTTCTATACCTTAACTATAGTATATATTTTATATGCGGCCCGAGAAAATTTCTCTACACTCAATGTGGCCCAGAGAAGCCAAAAGGTTGGACACCCATGGTGTACACCCTATTGCCCGGGTCCTCAATAGGCGGACTCCGGGCCGCGTCCGGACCCAGGCGCGCTTAGCTCTGGACCGCGGCGGTCTGTCTGTGCTGAAGCTGCTGCCTATTCCTTTTCACCCAACCGCCGCCCTGCCCGTCGCCCAGCATTCACAGCGGAGGAGGAACTTATTCCTCCTCGCGCCTAAGCACCCCCGCCGCGCTGCATTCCGGGAGTTGTAGTCTGTGGACACTGAGCTGAGGGAAGCCGGGCTTCGGCGGCAGGTGGTGAAGAGACATCTGCTCGGTGGCTAGGTGCATGGGCGTCTGAGAGCTCATCTCCTTGCCAAGCAGAAAGACCGGGACCTACCACATCGAAGAGGGTCACTCCAAACTCACATCCTGACCATCCCTGCATCCCCGACCGACCACCGATCATGCCACCTTAGAGGAAGGGGGTTTCTTTTCTCTACACTACAGCAACTAGGAAGACAAGTAAGTGCGGGAATGCTTGAATGTAAAATAAATCTATAATTTTATCTATACAGAACTACAGAAATGTTTTTAAAAAGAATAATGTATTTCACCTGCATATCCACTGAAAATATACAGCAAAAAATAGTTTGTACTACTGTAAACCATAAAAATGAAGTCTCACTGCATTTTTAAAGAATTATTTTCATATAATATAATGAAAATAATTCTTTAAAAATGCAGTGAGACTTCATTTTTATGGTTTACAGTAGTACAAACTATTTTTTGCTGTATATTTTCAGTGGATATGCAGGTGAAATACATTAATCTTTTCAAAAACATTTCTGTAGTTCTGTATAGTTAAAATTATAGATTTATTTTACATGCACATATATATTTGTTTTCCATCATTGCCGCCACAATGGCTGAAATTATAAATCAGGCTGACGGGAAGAATAGCTAAAAGACACAAAATTTTGTTTGCAGTCTCTCTCTATCTATGGATCAAACATCATATTTCACATATTGGTTGTGTATTTGTTAGGTCATTTTTTTGTGTATAGTTCAAAAGTTTTGGGGGAATGCCTTTTGTTGTTGGCGTTCTGTATTTGGAATTTGACGGTCAGTTTTCCGGACCTCGGACTGAATGGAAAATTGGTAAGTGGACCTTTCAAGTTTACATTTGAGTACCCCTGCCCTATTGGGTGAGCGAAGTCTGTAGGAAACAGACAAGAGCCTGGAGTTTAAAGCCAGAGCAGTAGCACTGCAAGTACAAGCCAAGAGGGCTGAATGTTATTTATGGCAAAGGGGAAGAAATGCTGAAAACCCGAAAGAGAAACCTACGGTATGTTTGTGTTTTTCATGAAATCCCTTTTTAATAAAAATGGGCAAGAAAAAGCCCTTAAAAGACAAGCGAGTGGCGGTTTTCTTAAAGCGGAGTTCCGGCCACAAAATCGACATAATCGATTTTGGGCCATCCGCTTGCTTTTGGTCACCTGAAAAAGAAATGGATAGTTACGATTTTTTTTTTTTTTTTTTGTTTACTTACCTTGTTATTGAAGAAAATATACTCACCTTTCTTCCACTTCCTCGCTCTGTGGCCGCGGCCCGCACCGTCACTTCCTCTTTGCATTGATTCCTGGGAGCTGAACGTCTTCACTCCCAGGAGTCAATGCGCCTGCACCGGCCCCGCTCGTCACTTCCGGTGCGGGCGCTAATTCCCTGCTAAACCGCTTCTGGGCATGCCCAGAAGATGTGGAGGGATGACACGCCCACACCGGAAGTGACGAGTGGGCCGGTGCAGACGCATTCTGGGAGAAGAGGACATGGAAGAGGACGCAGAAGAGGACGCGCTGGCTTCAGCTGCCCACATCCGAGATGGCAGCGCTGGGGAAGAAATTTTCAAGGTAAGTATTTCTTCTAAAAAGGTAAGTGCGACCCGGGACAGTACAGAGGCTATCAATTGTGGAATGTACTATCCCTGACTGTCCCGGGGGTATTTTTATTGAAAAAACATTTTCGTGGCCGGAACTCCGCAATGCTCTACTGAACTGAAATTTAATGTGGATAAGTGCAAGATAATGCACCTGGGGCGTAAAAGCCCAAGGGCAGAATATAGAATATTTGACACAGTCCTGACCTCAGTATCTGAGGAAAGGGATTTAGGAGTAATTATTTCAGAAGACTTAAAGGTGGGAAGACAATGTAATAGAGCAGCATGAAATGCCAGCAGAATGCTTGGATGTATAGGGAGAGGTATAAGCAGTAGAAAGAGAGAAGTGCTTATGCCGCTGTACAGAACACTGGTGAGACCTCACTTGGAGTATTGTGCGCAGTACTGGAGGCCATATCTCCAGAAGGATATAGATACTCTAGAGAGAGTTCAGAGAAGAGCTACTAAACTAGTACATGGATTGCAGGAAAAAACTTACTAGGAAAGGTTAAAGGACCTTAACATGTATAGCTTGGAAGAAAGAAGAGACAGAGGGGATATGATAGAAACTTTTAAATACATAAAGGGAATCAACTCGGTAAAGGAAGAGAGCATATTTAAAAGAAGAAAAACTACCACAAGAGGACACAGTTTTAAATTAGAGGGGCAAAGGTTTAAAAGTAATATGAGGAAGTATTACTTTACTGAGAGAGTAGTGGATGCATGGAATAACCTTCCTGCAGAAGTGGTAGCTGCAAATACAGTGAAGGAGTTTAAGCATGCATGGGATAGGCATAAGGCTATCCTTCATATAAGATAGGGCCAGGGACTATTCATAGGATTCAGATATATTGGGCAGACTAGATGGGCCAAATGGTTCTTATCTGCCGACACATTCTATGTTTCTATGTTTCTATGTTTCTCTACCTTTGATGCTAGTCCTCACAATTTATGGTAAAGGAGAAGAAATGCTGAAAACCCCTGCGAGGGAAACCTATGTTTGTGTTTTTCCAAAATTTCTTTTAATAAAAATGGGCAAGAAAACCCCTTAAAAGACAAGCGAGTGGCGGTGTTCTTAGAACGCTCTACCTTTGATGCTAGTCCTCACAACAGGTAATTGCCATTTTTCACAAGGAGGCCAACAAATACGAGACAGACCAGTTCTTTCACAAATTTACTAGTAACCCCTTTCTTTTCTAATGACAATGCAATTGCTTATAGAATGTGTATATGTAACATTTTTTTTTTTCTCCTTACAGCATTAAACAGCTTCAAAATATTACCCCCCAAATTTTGGGGTATTGCCAGAGAAAGTGGTATACGATTTGCATTTTGGTAGCTTGATTTTGTTATTTTTTAATCGGTTTCATTTATTCTATATAGCAATTTAATATGATGGTATGGTTTATTAGAATATAGTATTAACAATTTAATTTGGTAATAATTGCGGTTATTGGTAATTTTATTATGGCATCTTTTTTCCATTCATTATTGTGATTTTGTGCTGTCTCCATTGAATATAACTGTATTTTAATAATTTCCCTTTGGGATTAATAAAGTATTCTAAATCGGTGTTGGATGTCTGGATTATATCCGTTTAGATTTTTTTTCCCAAGTGTTTTAAAAATGATTTAAACAAATGAAAGTGGCATGGACACGATTGGACCCTTAACCTAATATTTTGTTGCACAACCTTTAAAGGCAATCAAGAGCTCAATGAGACTTCTGCAACTGCCAATAGGTAGTTTGGCTCACTCTTCTTGAGCAAACTGCTCTGGTAGTCTCGGGTTTGAAGGGTTACGTTGAAGGGTACCTTCTCTAGATTGCATGTTTTAGGTGGGGTACTAGAAAATTTTTCTTGTATGTGAACAGAATGATTTCCGTTGAATATGTACGGTTTTCGTACAAGAAGATTTGGATACAAAAGGCTGAACATGATCAGCAACAATTAAAAAAAGCCTTTGACGTAACATAATTTTCGTACAATTAGTACCATCTTTAGTTTCAACCTGCTGTGAATTGTCGGGAAAATCGGACAATCATTAATTTGATTTTCTTATAGTGTGCACAGGGCTTTAGGTATTTCCATAGAGGTTTGATAGAATTCACATCAAGGCTCATGGAAGATCACTTCACAATACAGTAGTCCAATACTTTGTTGTTAGCCATTTAAGGATGCTTTTGTGTGTTTTGGGTTATCATCCAGTTGAAGGACCCATAACCTGCGACTGAAACAGAGCTTTCTGACACGGGGCAATACGTTTTGCTCCAGATTTCCTTGATAGTCTTGAGATTTAATTGTGCCCTGCACAGATTTAAGGCACCCTCCAAACATAACCAAACCTCCACCATGTTTCACAGTAGGTACAGTGTTCTTTTCTTTGAAGCTTCTTTTTTTTCACTGAACATCGAGCTGATGTGATTCACCAAAGAGCTCCAGTTTAAACACATTTATCCAATGGACATTCTCCTAGAAGCATGGCAGACAGTCAGTGTGTACTTTAACGAATTCCAGTCTGGCTTTTTAATGTTAGCTTTCTTTTAACAGTGGAGGCCTCCTGGGTCTTCTTCCTTTAAGCCTACAGTCAATCTATGACAAACTAAAGGCATGCAAGTATGTGTGGCAATTGCTTTCATTTCATCGTTCAGAAGGAATAAAGCCTTGTTTCAATGAGCTGTAAAGGTACCAACAAATCTGCCCATGCCTGTAGATTTACAGTGGCTAAAAGGGTCACCGCAAAAGCCTGGAAAACCCACTTTATGCCAATCTCTGAGCTTAAAAACCGTATAACTGATACAATAATCTGCCATTCAGTCAGACTTGATAGATACATTCTAAAAAAACAAATTGACAACCTACGGTGGACCACTATATTTTGATGTCCTTTAAAGTGGGTTTCCAGTCATCTGTTCAAAAATTCAAAGTCAGATGCTACAAAAACTTTAGCTTCTAACTTTAATTAATTGGACACTCACCTGCCCCAGGATCCAGCGATGCCCTCACCAGGCTTCGGTCTCTGGATCCAGCATACTAAATGTGGGCAGCTGGCTGTGACTGCTTGTGGCTTCACAGCCAGCTGCTCACGTGCATGAGCGAGCTGCATTCCGCAATTTGATTGGCTGCGGAGGAGGGAGGGGCCCAAACTTCCACTCGGATCACTGTGGTGTTGACAGGTATCCGCTCCCCACAAAATAAAAAAAATCTCCCAAAATGTTGAGGGGGAGGAGGGAGGAGGAGGAAGAAGAGCGGAACTTCCCCTTTTTGGCTAAAGTTCCAGACCAGAAGGATGTGCCACCCTTAATGACCAGGCCATTTTTTGCGATTCGGCACTGCATTAAATGAAAAATTGCGCGGCCGTGCGACACTACCGAAAAAATTTTACTTTTTATAGAGAGCTTTATTTTGGTGTTATTTGATCACCTCTGCGATTTTTCTTTTTTGCACTATAAACAAAAAACATAGAGACAATTCTGAAAAAAATATATATATATTTTTTTCACATTCTTTCACATATTCCCCCCCAATTTTTTTTTTACATTTTTCATCCTTTTAGTCCCCATTCACACTAGTGCGACTTGTCAGGCGACCTGGTCGCCTGACAAGTCGCGGTGGGTCGCCTGCCATTGATTAGCACAGGACCCGTTCTAATAGGAGCGACAAGTCGCTCCGACTTAGAAAAAGAGTCCTGTACTACTTTGGGGCGACCTGGAGGCGACTTGCATGGACTTCAATGATCTGAAGTCCCTGCATGTCGCGACGAGGTCGTGGTGCACCGCGACTTCACAGGTCGCCCCACCAAGTCGTGTCGCCCCTGTATGAATGGGCTCTTAGGCCGATTTGTATTCTGCTACATATTTTTGGTTAAAAAAAAAAAAAAAAATCCCAATAAGCCTATTTCGATTGGTTTGCACAAAAGTTATCGCGTCTACAAACTAGGGGAAAGATTTGTCATTTTTATTTATTTTTTACTAGTAATGGTGGTGATCTACCATTTGTAGCGGGACTGCGACATTGCGGCGGACAGATCGGACACCTGACACTTTTGGGGGGACCAGTGACATTACTACAGTAATCAGTGCTAAAAATATGCACTGTTACTGCAATAATGACACTGGTGGGGAAGAGGTTAACCTAGTGGTGATCAAAGGGTTAAGTGTGAGCCTAGGGGAGTGTTTTTCTAACTGTATGGGGGAGGGACTTGTGAAATGATCATAGAGAGCTGTGATCCTATATAGAAGGATCACAGGCGCTCTGTGATCATTCCAGAGAGAAGAACGGTCAGCTGTGTTTACAACAGCTGACTGGTGTTCTCTCTCAGCGGGGAGTGATCGCGGGTGCCCAGCGGCAATTACTGCCGTCGGTCCTGTGGATCGGCATCCCCGCTGCCTAGTGGGGGCGGGAGCACGCCGCAGCTGGTGCGCGCTCCCCTTCAGCACCGTGCATGCAACCAACATAGGGCTAGGTCATTTCGCGCAGCTGAGCCAGCCTGCTGCAGTAAAACTGCGGCGGGTGTTCAGCAAGTGGTTAACTCCAAATCCCTGACTGAATCTTGAACAGTGGTTGGAACATCTTGCTGCCCTTCTCAGAGGGTGTCACTACCAGACGGCCCCAACTACTCATTCTAGCCGACAGCTTGTTACACTCACCTACACAGAACCCTTAAGCTTTATACACCCACACAAGACAATTGAAGTACTACCTGCAACTGAACAAACCTACTACTTTTTTTTACATGTTGGATTAAAGTGTTACTAAACCCACAACAGTAAAATCAGTCTGTATATGCAGTGAAGCATGCTGGTTATACTCACTGTGGAAACTAAGGGGTTAATCCTGCACATTGTGTTGGATACTGCCTTCTCTGATACTCCCCTTCTTCCACTGTCCCCAATCCATCCCATGATAGGACAGAGCCTTTGGAGTCACTCTGCATATGCTCAGTTTTGTGTGTATTGCTAAATAATTTTTTTTCTGGTTTTGGAAGAATGCATGTGACCAGCACAGGGCCAATCAGCACTGTCCAGGCAGAGGGCCAAGGGTCCTGCAGCCTCATAGGACAGTCAGTAAGCTCCTCTTACAAGCTTTACCAAACACCAATAGAAGTCGCAAGACTGCTACATACTGCTGATGGGAAACTGTATTTAGCAGTTTTTATTTACTAAAATAATTGCATTTTTTTGTTCTGTGTACTGAGGGAGACCAGATATAGTGAATGCAGGCTCCTGGGTGGAGTAACACTTTAACATCATTGTCAATGCATGCCAACCCTGTTAGGGTGAGATTTCCTAATAAATGGCACTTTGATTGCATAATGCGGTTTCATTCTCAGCAATCATTTTGGAATTGTTTATACAGTCATGTCCTATATACACCTTTACTGGAAAATCAGTTTGAAAATCAAATAAAATAAATCGAATGAAAAAGTAGAATGGGACTTCAGCATTTTAACAGTATTATCTGCAGTTGCAGTTGGATGTGAAAATATGAATTCCCATTTTAGGCCATTTACAAAGCTGGTAAATCTTATACACAAAAATGATTTTTATTAGTCTGCAAAAACCCAATTTAGACACAGTTACATTTTAGGAAGACATCCAGCCCCTTCCCGAAAAAAGAAATGTCCTCATTTAGAAAAGGCAGACAGTGCTGCATTTATGAAGAAATGACAAGAATGTCCCATTGTTTTAAACTTAAAGCACTTTATTCATTGGTTATCAAATAAAAATGACATCAATTCAGGAAAGGGAAAGGTGAAATCAGAGATCTAATAAGGCAACAGGAAAAGTCAGGGGCGAATAAACAACGAAAATGAGAGTGTCACTAAAAAGTGACTGTGTCATCAGGAATCCATAACAGGATGAAGGTGTGTCCGAGAATCTGTAACAATGGACTTTTCCTGGGTTTGATCTTTTGATTCCTTTGTATACATACAGTGCCTTGAAAAAGTATCCCTTCTTCTTGCAATTTTCCACATTTTGTCATGTTAAAACCAAAAACATACATTTTATAGGTATTTTATGTGATGGACCAGAGATGGTGAACCTTGGCACCCAGGTGTTTTGGAACTACATTTCCCATGATGCTCTACTACACTGCAAAGTGCATGAGCATCATGGGAAATGTATTTCCAAAACATCTGGGGTGCCAAGGTTCGCCATCACTATGATAGACCAACACAAATTGGCACATAATTGGGAAGTGGAAGGAAAATGATAAATAGTTTTCAAAATATTTTACAAATACCGTATATACTCGCGTATAAGTCGACCTGAATATAAGCCGAGATCCCTAATTTTACCACAAAAAAGTGGGAAAACGTATTGACTCGAGTATAAGCCTAGGGAGGGAAATGCAGCAGCTACTGGACCCAACTGGACCACCACGGGACACAAAACAGGGGCTGCGGGCATGGTACAGGAGATGGCACAGGTCCTAGTAAGGGCATGGCACAGGTCAGGGCACAGGTCATGGTACAGGCATGGTACAGGTCATGGTAAAGGCATGGCACAGGTCATGGTACAGGCATGGCACAGGTCATGGTACAGGTCATGGTACAGGCATGGCACAGGTCATGGTACAGTAAGTACAGGCATGGCACAGGTCATGGTACAGGCATGGCACAAGTCATGGTACAGGCATGGCACAAGTCATGGTACAGGAGATGGTATAGGCATGGCACAGGTGATGGTATAGGCATGGCACAGTAGGTACAGGCATGGCACAGTAAGTACAGGCATGGCACAGTAAGTACAGGCATGGCACAGTAAGTACAGGCATGGCACAGGAGATGCAGTGCTGCGGGCATGGTACAGGAGAATGTCCTGTACCATGCCCACAGCACTGCATGAGGAAATGCAGGGGCTGTGGAGGGGGTCTCACTTACCTGTCAGTGAGGCGCTTTCGATTTAAAAATCGTGCCGCCAGGCGCCAATACTACGTCACCGCAAATGCGCCGCCGATGCTCGGGAAAGCCCGAACACATTCGGCTATTCCCGGGCATGCGGCACATGCGCAGTGACACATCGGCGCCATTTTTAAAAACACAGTGAAGCCAGTGATTTGAGTATAAGCCGAGGAGGGCATTTTCAGCATGAAAAAACATGCTGAAAAACTCGGCTTATACTCGAGTATATATGGTAAATATGTGAAAAGTGTGGTGTGCATTTGTATTCTCCCCCCTGAGCCAATACTTTGTAGAACCGCCTTTCTCTGCAATTACAGCTGCAAGTCTTTTTGGGGATGTCTCTACCAGCTTTGTACATCTAGAGAGTGACATTTCTGCCAATTCTTCTTTGCAAAATAGCTCAATCTCTGTCAGATTGGAGGAGGAGCGCCTGAACAGCAATTGCAAGTCTTGCCACAGATTCTCAATTGGATTAAGGTCCGAACTTTGACTGGACCATTCTAACACATGAATATGCTTTCATCTAAACCAGGGATCCTCAAACTACGGCCCTCCAGCTGTTGACTACATATCCCATGGGGCATTGTAAAACTCTGACATTCACACACATGACTAGGCATGATGGGAATTGTAGTTCCTGAACAACTGGAGGGCCATAGCTTGCAGACCCTGAGCTAAAACATTCCATTGTAGCTCTGGCTGTATGCTTAGGGTTGTTGTCCTGCTGGAAGGTGAACCTCCACCCCACTCTCAAGTCTTTTGCAGACTTCAACAGGTTTTTCTTCTAAGATTGCCCTGTATTTGGCTTGATACACCTTCCAATAAACTCTGACCAGCTTCCCTGTCCCTGCTGAAGAAAAGCAGCCCCACAACATGATGCTGCCACCACCATGTTTCACAGTGGGGATGGGTGTTCAGGGTGATGTGCAGTTTTAGTTTTCCGCCACACCTAGTGTTTTGCTTTTAGGCCAAAAAGTTCAATTTTGGTCTCATCTGACCAGAACACCTTCTTCCACATTTGCTGTGCCCCCAAATGGCTTCTCGTAATCTGTAAACGGGACTTCTTATGGCTTTCACTTGCTTCTTCTTGCCACTCTTCCATAAAGGCCAGATTTGTGGAGTGTCCAACTATTAGTTGTTCTGTGGACAGATTCTCCCACCTGAGTTGTGGATCTCTGCAGCTCCTCCAGAGTTCCCATGAATAATGCTCTCCTTGCCTAGCCAGTCAGTCATACTGTTTTCCATTTTCGGATGATGGATTGAACAGTGCTCCATGAGATGTTCAAAGCTCAGGATATTTTTTTATAACCTAATCCTGCTTTAAAACTTCTCTACAACTTTATCCCTGACCTTTCCGATGTGTTCCTTGGCCTTCATGATGCGGTTTGTTCACCAAGGTTCTCCAACAAACCTCTGAGGGCTTCACAGAACAGCTGTATTTATACGGAGAATAAATTACACACAGGTGGACTCTATTTACTAATTAGGTGACTTCTAAAGGCAATTGGTTCGACTACATTTTAGTTAGGGGTATCAGAGTGAAGAGGGCTAAATACAAATACACGCCCTACTTTTCAGAGATTTGTAAAAAATGTTGAAAACCATTTATCATTTTCCTTCCACTTCACAATTATGTGCCACTTTGTGTTGGTCTATCACATAAAATCCTAATAAAATACATTTTCGTTTTTGGTTAACTTTCAAGGGTATGAATACTTTTTCAAGGCACTGTGTGTATATATACAGAGACTTGCATTGCAAGTGCATCATATACACATTAAAAGAGAACTCCAGGTATGAATATTTTTACAGGTACATCGGTCCAGCTTGGACTAATGTAACTA